>NC_056523.1:247538596-247549124 GCF_019175285.1 Sceloporus undulatus
CAATGAATGAAGAAAGGAAGGAGATAGGAAATAGTGGTATTGATGAGGAAGTAAATAGAGAAGGGAGCAAGGGAAGGTTGATGGAACAGAAAGGTTGATGTTGATGGAACAGAAAGAAGAAGTAGGAGATGGCCATCATCATTAATCTGAACAACTAGATTAATTATTATACCAGTTTATAAGAATGTAGGTCTAGAATATATGCTTGTGTAATGCACGAGACGACGTATGAGGTGGTAAATTCCCTTGGTAATATCTGTTTTGCTTTTGTTCTTTTTATGAATGTGTAGTGTTTTTAAATTTTAATAAAAAATAAATTAAAAAAAGAACATGTATAAGCCTCAACTGGCGCAAAATGCAGTAGCAGGCACTGTTAACCAACGCGTGGTATTGAGATCATCTTACTACAATACCGAGGGATCTGAACTGCTTTTTAATTTGTTTCTAGACTTAGTTCAAGAGACTGGTTCTTAAAGGACCACTACTCTTGTTATAAACTTGTCTATTCATTAACCTCTACAAAAGAGTCTCCTGACAATACTGTTACCTTCAGAAGCCCATTTGACAAATACACGGAAGAGGCAGTTTTCATGTGTCTTTCCCAAGCAGTGGAATGAACTCCTTTTAAAATTATTACTCTCTCCTTACACTTCTTTAGAAAAAAAATCAAAACATCTTCCATTTGGTATTTCTAACATTTTAGAAGTTTTCTTGTATTCTCGCTTTTACTGTTTTTAATTACTTTTTAATGTTTTTTTAAGTTTTTAGATTTTGTTTCTACAGTACACACCACTAGGTAGCATTACAGAAAGTCAGTAAATAAAGCAGATTTAGGCCCAATGAATAAATTCCTGGTTTTATTGGTAAAGTTCAGCAATCCATTAAAAACTGTGTTATAATTTTTAAGACTGTCTTAAACCTATCCTTACTACGCATCATCTGGTCAGAATCTTAATTGCATAGCTGTAAATGGAGCTGATGGGAAACCAAGTCCCTTACTAACAACAGATTGCTATTCCTCCATTGCTAAAATTTCCTGATAAGAGATTCTAAGTGATT
The DNA here is from genome assembly GCF_019175285.1 of Sceloporus undulatus. NCBI lineage: Eukaryota > Metazoa > Chordata > Lepidosauria > Squamata > Phrynosomatidae > Sceloporus > Sceloporus undulatus. Next base: position 247,539,656 of record NC_056523.1, read on the forward strand.
AGGAAGTAACTTTTCTGTATTTTCTAATCTAGGCTGTGATATTTTAGAAAAATATTTTTTTAAAACTTTCTTATTTGTAATTATGCAGTACTGACAGGCTGGGCCACATAGACAATTTTAACGTAATAGACATCTTCCTACAACCCAACATATATTTAGCAAAAGTATTCTTCATCATAAAGGTCCAAAAAACACTGCAGAAATAATCCAGTCTGAGATTGCATTAACTGCCCTAGTTCAGTGCTAGGCACTCCTGGGAACTGTAGTTTATTGTGGCACCAGAGCTGTCTGACAGAGAAGGCTGTCAAACAAACAAACAGCTTCATTTATATACCACTTCATACTGAACTAACAGTGTCTAAGCAGTTTACAACTGTAAGCTAATTGCCCCCAACAATCTGGATATTCATTTTAGCGACCTCGGAAGGATGCAAGTCTGAGTCGAGCTTGAGCCCTTTTGCTGGTATTGTACTCGCAACCTTATGGTTTTGAGTGAGAGGCTGCAGTACAGGGATTTAACCACTGCGCCACCAGCGCTCTTCAGACAAAACTTCAGTTCCCAGAATTTCCTAGCATTAAGCATGGGCACTTAAAGCTATTTCAAACTGGATTATTTTTTACTACAGTTAGGTCTAGCTACTGATCTACAGGATCATACCAGTCCTTAGAACCTTGCTTCAAGACAGTAATTCTGCAGAGGGGGAAATCAGAGTTTAGTACTTCATTCAGAAGCTAACATCTGGCTCACATTAGAGATGTAAAATATCTGGGAATTCTGAAACCATAGGGGAAAGATGTGGTTTTCCCTACCTCCTGAGAAACAAACAAATAGTGGCAATACCTGAAATATATACAAGTGCTTTCATATCAAGCCTAAATTTATTTTACTTCAGTAACTTTAGTGACATAAAGTACTTCATTCAGAACTTAGCATCTAACTTAGCAAGTATATTTCTTAGCATACTTCTGAAAATATAAGAACCTTAGTTTTTGATATAAGTTTAATGCAATAGCTACAATGTTGAACTCTTCAACAGTATATTATTTTCACAAATGTTGAAGATCCCCCTATATGCTCCTACCATAAAGACAGAAGCATCCACTAGATGCTGAAATAAATCTTAGATATCAATGTTGTCTTCGTTTACATTATGTACAAGGATTACCACTTTTTAATGGCACAGACTGGCTTACATTCAGATTTAACCTCCCACAGATTGAAAATATGTTTAAAAATATATTCCTAAAGAAAAGGTTGATTTTACCCATTTTATATAAAATATACATCACTGTATTTAATAGGACTTGAGTATCCATGGATTTTGGTATCCATGCAGGGTCCTGGAACCAAACCCTAGTGCATACCAAGGGCCTACTGTACTATGCAATTCCTGTCATTTTGAATGAAAAGCCTTTAGTGGGGGATGAGGGGGATAAATGATTCCCTACTAGCATTCCTCTAAATTTCTAAATTTGTCCTTGGTTGGGGGGAGGGGGAATGAAAAAGGTTTTCCATTTTATTTTTTCCATCGTTCCCCCCTCCCCTTTCATACATCTGGTTCATACATTCTCAGATGACTACATAGAGAGGAAAGGCTATGAGCATGGAGGGACACCTTTAAGCCAGTTTATGGTTACATCAGAGCAGTCTTTCTGTGAACCTGTGCCTCAGAACTGGTGGTATAAACATACTTTCCATAATCTCCACAAGGGAGATTTGGGAGATACTAAGGCCCGAAATAGATGGACCAAAAGGACCAGACTGGTGCTGTTTGCACCGGGACTGTAGAGACCACACAGGCCTGTTCCTGATAGAGGCCACCACCATGGTCCTGAATCGGGCCACTGGTTCTTCTTGTCTGGAGCAGCATCAGCGCAGCATCTGCTTTTAGGTGTGCATCATGTAAACAGCACGCCCCCAAAATGCCTGAAGCTGCATCATTTTGCCCATGTGTTTCAGGCCTAACTCAAAGAAATGACATGCCCATGTCAAAAGAACCTCTATCAGGGTCTGAAGCAGCAGTGTGCACAACACAGACCACACACATGCACCACACCAACTGCATGGGAGTCACTTTGAGCAATTCTTTCTACATGACAGAACAATTCAGTTAAAACTGATTTCAGGATGGCAGTCATGTGCATGTCACTTTAATCATTCTCTGCATCAGCTTCAACCTAAGCTGAGGCATTCATGCTGCAGAAAAGTTTATTGCAGGCTTAAATTTTGTTCACATGACTACAGCACAGAAGACATTTCCCTTTTCACAGAATGGGATTTTGCACATAAATGGCACAGCACAAAGCAACTGATGTGACACAAAATGAGCTCAAGTGAGCCCCGCCCCCGCATGAAAGGATCTGGAACTCTCTACTGAGGGCGTCTAAACTAGCCTGTGGTCTATTTGCCATCATGTAAAGACCTTTTTTATTTACATAAGCCTTTAGCAAAATAACTGGCTTGCTTTGGATTGGATGAGTGATGCATTTCCTCTTTTACTGGTATATTTTTAAGCTGTATTTTAATTTCAAAGGCTTTTTAATTTCATATTTTAATTATATTTGTATTAAATTGCATTTGCAATTTATCTTTTTTATAAAGCATTTTCAGTCTCATTTTGCTGTAAGCTGCCTTTCATGGGGTGGGATTTAAACAATATAAATAAAATGAATGTACTGTAATATGTTCATTAAACCAATCCTTCCCTCACATGACAATGCCAGACTTGAATAATTCCAAGTATCACATCCCAAACTGAACTATACATACACCACACCCACACAAGGTGTAACCAGTGCTTTGGCTTTCATCCAAGTGCAAACACCAAATCACTAGCCCATATTTTAAGTATCTGTTACAATTGTTTCTAGCTGATGAATATACCTTAAGAGACTTTTTTTTAATCCTACTCAATTCCGGAAGCAATTTAAATATTGCTATAGTACAGTTTCTTGACCAAATAATATAACAAGATACCTCATACCATGATGCTTTCAGTATGTGAAATCAGTGGAAATTCTGGAAAGGACATCAGAACACCACTGAGTATACAACAAAACATATACAGTCAACAGGTGTAGCATCTATAACCACCCAGAACATCCATTTTTGAAATACACAATTCTTGTGAGCCACACAACAGGCACTTGATTTTAAATTATAGATATTTGCCTTCAAAATAACAGGATATTAAGGTAACTCACATGGCTGTAATTGGTTATTTCTGATTCATGTGTTAATGCAATGAGACATTCCAAAGACCTGAAAACATACTTGTTTTGTTTCTTTTAATCTCTTTCAGAAGATATTTTGAAGAAGGGGATATTGAAAGATCTATAGTTATTTATGCCAGGTAAGCATTTTTCCTGCCCTATCTGGCGATAACAAAGGTCTGTATTCAAACAAGTATTGTATCACTGAATGACAGCCCTCATAATTTGCTATGAGGTTTCCAATAAAGAAGTTCAGTTCCATGTTGCAGGTCAAGAATGGATACATCAGAGGTACCACTGGAGTGTTAATTCTGTCTCTGCATTATATCAGCTCCGACTGTATGTGGAAGCTCAAACAGATGAATGTGCTTCCATGAAGTAAGAGGAAATTACAGAGAAAATTAACATGTCCAGCAAAATTAGGCTAAAAACCTGCCAGTCTGCTGTATAGGGGGAGGAATGTTCTATCAACTTTGTTCACACTTCTAGCAGCAGTTCAGTCTCCAGACAAGTTATCACCTATATGGTAGGCATGAGAAATTTCATCACAGTGACTAAACTGAGCCATGCTGCACTGGATGTCTGGTATAAGGACTTTTCCATCATCTTCTGCAATCAGGTTGTAGAGCAGTAAAGAAAAACACCTTAGCCAGTTACATTTCTTAGTGTCCTTCCCATAAAAAATAAAGTTGGGTAAAGCAGATCTTTGGATTCAAGGCCATCTAATGCAGCTCCCAGAACTGTAGCAGGAAACAGTTCTGCTGCATATTTTAAAAATAGCACTTACCTTATTATGTTCATAGTTGTATGGGATTCTCAGTGTATCCATGGCTCTGATCATTGACTGCATTGCTGTAAATATATTCTGATAAACAAGCTTGGTGAAACCCCTTTTATCTTCATCAGAGTATCCTGAACCATGAATGATTCTCATCTGCTTGATAAATGTGCTTTTGCCACTTTCTCCTGTACCTGCAAAAAATTCAAACAGAGAGAAATCATTACCCCATAATTTTTACAGGAAATAATTAAGTTATATAGTGTCTTCTGTCTAGCTTAAGAACAAATGTTTTTCCATTGTACTGAGTTCATGTATTAACTCACACATAAAATACCAGCACCATTATCTGATCCCCTTTTCATTAGCATTACTTGAAGTTTTATAAATCTACATGTTAAAAATGGTTACATGTAATGTAAATGCTGATAATGGAACTTAGGACTATTCCTATGCAAAATAATCAAACAATCTGTTCTATCGTTACTGTAATATTACAGCCATATGACATTTAATAACAAAGGGCCCATACAGACAGGCCAAAATAAAGCTGCTTCAGGTCACTTTGGAGGTATGCTGTTTAAATCACACATGCATTTTAAGAGGCCAGAAGCTGTGCCAAAGCTGCACTCCAGTGCTTAGGAGTGGAGCGTGGCTTTGGCACAACTTCTGGCCTCTCAGGACGCATGCATCATTTAAACAGCATACAGTACCTCCAAAGTGACCCAAAGCAGCTTTATTTTGGCCTTATGGGCCCCAAATCAGAAAAATAGCTTCAGACTCCTAGCCAGCCTAAAAATCATTTCGCTTAAGAAAAGCCTGCCAATTTGCCAATTTAAAAAGGGGGGGGGGAGTATGTCTGACAATATATTCCATCTTCAAAACAATGAAACATACAAACATAACCAATACTTGTGACAGCATGCATCTTAAATTACAGCTAGGAAGAGACTGAAAGTTCTGGTTTTGCTTGATTGTAAGGAATCAGAAAGGATGAAACATTTGCAATTACACTTCTTGACATAATCTAGACTTTAAAACTGGCTTCAAGATTAAAAAAAAACACACCATACAATTCAGACAATCAGTTAAAACAGAAAAGCAAAAAGTGTAACAGGTAAAGCAGAATACAGATACATGAAGAAGTCTTAGCCAGCACCCAAAATTTACCAGCTTCAGCTATGGATGCAAAGAATAGTCCAAGGCTTAGGGGAGGGAGGATGAGGCTTTGTAAGTGTTAGCAAACCCAGCAAGAAGAATGCTCCTGAATCACATTTTTAATTTCCCCCTTTCCTAGTCTTTGAACAGACTTCAGGATTATTCCCCAGCCACCCCCAGCACAGACATACAGTACCTTGTCCTGACCTCTCACAAGGACATGTACTGGCTGGAGCAAGGATTGGTGTGTGTGTGTAGGGGGGGGGGGGAGCTGAGAGTCACTACTGGCTATGTTCCAAAATCCAGCACACCACAACATCATCCTTCAAGACCTCTGAAGAACTCACAGGAAATCAAGAAGGATGCCTGCATTACCATATACCAGCTATCAGAACAATGCCAGCAATCATCCTCACATGACTGCCTCTGCCACCATGACAATGACAACACAGTGGCCAGGGAGAAGATGGAGAGTAGCCAAGAGAGGATTGCCATCACCAGTTACTATGGTTGTATCACAGCAAAGCCAAGCAAGGATTGCTCTGACATAGCTTGCAGCAGCAATTCTTACCGGGAGAGGAGGCAAGGAGAGTTGCCAACAAGCCTCAAAGATATTTCCTGGAATGTTTTACCAAAATCCAAAATCCTTGGAATTCCCCAATATTGATGATGATGATGATGATGATGATGATGATGATGATGATGATGATGATGATGATGATGATGATGTCAAAATCTCCAGAAAGAAATTATTTAAATTCCCCGGATTGCAGGGAATTCCCCGGAAATTGACAACACTGGAGGCAAGCAAGGATGATATCACTGTTGTGAGCCAGCTATCTGAATATAATCCACTGTCTTGAACTACAGTCTTTAAAATACCAGAACTAAAGATGTGTTTTATTCGAGTTACATCAAGTACCTTGAGAAGAAAACAGAGATTGAAGATTTATTCAATTTCTTTTGTTCTCAAGGTACCTGATATAGCTCTAATAAAGCACATCTTTATAGTTTTTTTAAAAATGGAAACTGGGGATCCAGATCAGCTAATGGTGTAAATAGGTTCTAGGTGGCTAGAATTTAAGTAAAACCCAACCAATTGGGCAATGCAGCGACTGTGTCTTCCACTCTTTTTCTTTCTTGACTACTCTTTAGCCTTTCCCTCTCAATGTATGAAAGAAAAAATTCATTTTGCCCTTTCATACCCATCCAGACAAATTTACACACAAGCCTGAAGTCAACAATGTGCAAGGTTCAGCCAGAGGGTTAATGAGCCTGATCCTCAGTGCACAACAGATGGAAAAAGAGAGAGACAAAAAACACATTTTTATTATTATAGGTTTACCCTCATCAATATCTATCACAAAATTCTGTCAATATCTGATCTCAAAAGGCTGACAATCCCCTCCCCTAAGATGTCTTTCATTTCATCATCTACTTTTCAGAAAGATACATTAATTTTATCATTGAATAACAATCTTCAGGCACGATACAGTGGTTTTGATCCTAAAAAGCTATAACCAAGTTTGATATTGAAAGTGAAGCAAATAGTTTGATATTGCTGGGGGGAGATTAAGCCCTGAGAGAGGAACACTTTGAGATATCCTAGGCATATCCTAGGAGGAGAGCTCTATTCATTATATTGATGGCGTGTCTAAAAACTACTGTGACCACAATGAAAGGAACATTATAATGGAATTTCTGTACCACTACAGGGGAGGGGACACCATTAATTCTATTCAAAGGAAAGAGAATTAAAATATTCAGAATTAACCTAGTTACAGATGAATAGAGGATGCAACTAGATCACTTATTATTTTGTAGAAAAAAGAAGAGGGGACTATATGAAAATGCCGAAGATTTGTATCATTTAATTCTAGGTTCAGAAAATAACATATTGGGCTTTCATGTATCATATCAAATTCATACCCATGGCCTCCTTTATAGAGTTTATCCATTTAGTGTGCAGTCTTCCTTTATTTCTACTTCCTTCCACCTTTCCTAACATTATTGTCTTTTCTAATTATTCATGCCTTCTCATGATGTGTCCAAAGTACAACAGCCTCAGTTTGAACATCTTGGCTTCCAGGGAGATTTCAGGCTTTCTTGTCTAGTTTTCATGGCTGCCCTTTCCACTCCTAGCCTTCTGCTTATTTCTTGACTATAATCTCCCTTCTGGTCAATGTTTGATCCAAGATATGGGAACTCTTTTAACTACAGTCAACCCTTGGCATCCACAGATGGCAAGCCTGCATTGTCCCCAATGGTGGCTATGTCACCATTAGGGACAGCCCTCATTGTCCCCCAGTAGAAGTGTGTGCACGTGGCTGTGCTGCCATTAGAGACATTCTCTATTGTTGCTAATGGCGGTATGGCCACATGCACCCACCACCACTGGGGACGAGGACTGTCCCTAATGGCAGCGCAGCATACACTGCCATAAAGTCCCATTTTCCCTAATGGTGAAGCGGCAGCGTGGGGACAACGGAACTTGAGCATCCACAGATTTTGGTATCCATGTGGAGGGGGATCCAGAATGAATCCCCCGTGGATACCAAGGACTGTGTTTCAATTTCCTCATTATCTGGGTTGAACTTATGTAGGTCCTCTGCGGTCATTATTTTTGTTTTCTTTGTGTTCAGCAGTAAGCTTGCTTTTGCACTTTCTTCTTTGACTTTCCTTAGCAATTATCTACATACTATGTCTTAATTGCTGTCAGCCACAGAATAAGCCGATCAAATTCATGCATTCCTGTCCCTGGAACTGAAATCAAAATTCCCATAGAAAACAACAGGGAGCCTCAGAATTTTAGTACAGCAGTCACTGGGCAGCACAAATGCCAGCTGGGGTGTGTTCAATTAATACATTGAAATAAGATACTCTCCACTATGGAGCTTTCCATTTTTTATGTCCTCAACTTCTATATTGTATCCTGTATGAATATTAGAAGTTTAAAGTTCCTTGTCAAGACATCTTAGCTTTTAACAAGCTTACTGTTTTACATTTAGAAATGTCTACACTTCTGCATACCTTGGAAGTCCCCAGCCACATAAAAACCACACTAATTGTGAAATGGTCCCATTTCACTTCCAGTATTAGTTCAGGAAGTAATTACTGATCTGAAAGTTATGCCAAATAGTTTCTTTACATTTATCCAATAAGAATATTCTGCTTCTCTTTCAATAAATGCTCCTAATTCCTTGCTAGACATAGTGTTGAAATTCTCCTGCGTTTCAAAATAATTGATATTACAGAGGAAGTGAGAAGAGGATGGTTTTCAAAAAGGTTTCTTTAAAAAAAAAAAGTCATATGGATCACAAAATATTCCTCTACATTTGTTTTCTGACCATATCACCGAGAAGGCATCAAATCAAATCCTTTACTGTGGAATGCAGTAGCAAAACCATCTTCACAATAAATACCATCAGTTAAACTCAATATGAACTAAGATACATTGTTACATGCCCCACAGAATTGATATATAATAAAATTGAAAGCATGTTCTCTGCTTCATATACAGGTATCCCCTTATGGGCATTGCTTCTTTAAGAGAAAATTTGCTGCCAGAGAGAAAAGACATAGAAAGAACACAGATAGTTTCCTACACCACAAAAAAGGAAGAGCAATTCAACCTGTTTCAAGTGTTTCAGGACACTTTTTATTCAAAACTACCAACCTGCACATGTTAAATGAAACAATCAGCTCAGGTAAGTCTTGTATATGTAAACAAAAACATTTTGATTTTTTTTAGAGACAATCTGAAGGTCTCTCCCAAAATAAATCCAGGGCTGATTAGTTCTTTCATCAGCTTCCACGTTTCTTACGATTTCCATGTTCATGCCCAAACCTAAAGATCTATTTTTGTAACATGCTGGGGATAGCTGATGAGGCAGGCTTATCTGCTCTTACCTTTTCTCTTTCTTCTGCTGTTCATGCATGCTCACTAAGAGTTTGGAGGTCAACTGCTGTTTATCTTGTCTGTTGTAAACTGGCACACACACCTACAGTTGGATCAGCAGAATCCCATTCTTTCCCAGCTAATGCTTTACTGAATTGTGTGTCCCAAGTACGCCACTGAAACCCACACTGAAAATCTGTTTCTTAAACCCTCTTTCAACATCCCCCCCATGTTGATGCTGCTTAAAAATGTCCACTAAAACTTACACTGGAAGCATGTGGAGGAAAAGGGGGTCTGGGAGTCTTTGTAAAAAGGGAGCTTCACTATCAAAAGCTTTGTTAATTGAGATACTTGTGCATATATTTATAGACTCTTTCCTGTTACACATTTTATTGTCAATTTGCCAACATCTAGGTGGGCTC
>NC_056523.1:247549134-247574728 GCF_019175285.1 Sceloporus undulatus
AGATACTTGAGGGCTACTCTCATAAGGTCAAACATATTCAGCCATCACCTCTACCACTTCAGTGTAGGAATCTAAGACAATTATTGATACTTAAGCATGTATACTCAGAAGCGGGTTCCATAGAATTCAATGGGATGGAAGTTACATTTAGGATTGCAATTCAGCCTTTTGAAAAAGATGGCACAATTAACAGAATATGCTTCAGACTCAGTATAACTATGAGAAGGACAGGTTGCTTACCTGTAACAGTATTTCTTCGAGTGGTCATCTGCGAATACATACAAATGGGTTTCACTGCGCCTGCGCAGTGCTGCTCGGAACCTACTGGAATCACTGGGCAGAGTTAACTCTGCAACATATTGAAACTTTTTGGCGGTAACTCCGCCCACCCGTTATAAGGCCCCTGCCTTCCCGCTCTTTTCCCCAGTTCCGCCATTTTTCCGCCAAGCAGGCGATGGAAAGAGAGCCAATGAGAGCAGGACACTGAGGGGACGGACGGGTGGGATTTGTATGTATTCGCAGATGACCACTCGAAGAAATACTGTTACAGGTAAGCAACCTGTCCTTCTTCTTCGTGGTCTCTGCGAATCATACAAATGGGTTTAGACTGACAAGCTAAGGTATGCGGCGGAGGGAGTGTCCTGAGATACTTGAGGGCTACTCTCATAAGGTCAAACATATTCAGCCATCACCTCTACCACTTCAGTGTAGGAATCTAAGACAATTATTGATACTTAAGCATGTATACTCAGAAGCGGGTTCCATAGAATTTAATGGGATGGAAGTTACATTTAGGATTGCAATTCAGCCTTTTGAAAAAGATGGCACAATTAACAGAATATGCTTCAGACTCAGTATAACTATGAGAAGCTCTTATTTTTTAAAAAAATTAGGAGGACAGAGAAGATAGAAGGTATAGAATATCAATCAGTTTTCCTGGACCCACTTCAGCTAAAGACATCCTTTGTTGACCAATTTGATGCATAGCAGCAAGAAGCCCCTGGTGATTTATCAAATGCTCTCCTTATAAAACCCACATACTTGGATTCTGCCCTTACATGACACATTGTTTAATGTCATTTTTCAAGTCCTCATAAACGATCTAACAGGAACAAGAATGTGGGGAACCAAATGAACAATTAAACCAAACAAATTAAACCATGTATGTAATTAGCAATATAACGCATACAGTGACAATAGCTGTAGTTGCTGCTATACTTTAGTAAGTATAGTTAATTAGTAGTATAATATGTATATAGTTAGCATAGTATAGTTTAGTACTCAAACAGACAAAATTGTATTTTTCTACTCTTCTCATCTCAATATAAACACCCACTGTTGAAACTAAAGCTGCAACCCTATACATACTGTAAGTAGATCACACTGGATTTAAAAAGATTTACTTCTGAGTAGACATTGAGATGACAACCACTCTTATAGAGTGGCCTTTTGTGAAAGTGGACTCTGGCTAGTTGATAACACTGAGCAACTGAACCAGTGCTCAACAAGGAAATATGCAAGCCTTTCTTAAGAACTCCGCAGCAGATTTTAAATAAATGTCTGAGCTGAACAGTGCAGTGCATGTAAAAGCTAATATTCTGCAGATTTCCAGAGATTTCAGTGCCCACTCCACATTGTTGTGGTTCTTTATGAATAGTGATAAAGAGAGGTCTTGATTAATGTGGATATACAGTGCTAATTCCAGCAAAAAGTGCAAGCATGTGCAGAGTGAATACTTATCTGATCTGAATGAAAATGCAAGAAGCACGGTCTGAACAAAGAGCATTTGCTCTTCATGACAAGAGGCTATAAAGAATGCAGTCTTCCACAACAGCAGTTGCACATCACAAGATGCTAATGGCTCAAACGGTTTCCACATTAGTATTGAGAGGACAAAAGAAAGACTTCTGGCAGAAACTGGCATCATTGAGAAAGGGTGCAGTTTTTAAAAAAATCTTTTAAGAATATCTTTATCATCTGGTGAGTGAATCATTACATTCCTTCAGGTAGCTTAAACTGAGAGATCGCTGCAAGATATATGTTATGTCACAGAAGGTCCTTTATCACTCAAAGAAAATAAATATAATAAGACAAGGAGAGACAAAAAAATCCTGAAAGATTATCAAGAACCACTGTGTCACTTTGCAGTATAAGACCTGGCAGCCTTTTGGACAGTTTGCACCTCTTTAATCCAGAATGGGATGGCCTAAAGAGGTAAATTTCCATTTCATCAGGACAGGTGTGCACTTTTCACCCTGCCATTGGATTGTGTGATAGTGTCTAGAAAGATAAGGGGTAGACATCAACAAGACATGTTCAATGCTGTTGTGAACCAGGGATATTTGGACATCACAGGATGATCAGGGTGCTATTTGTGTTGTCTTTTTCAATCTTGTCCAGATTCTACTGATCAAGGGAAAGAGAGGATATGAGTAAAGCAGTGTCTCTGTACAATGAAAAAGAAACACATCTCGTGGGCACAACCTGTTCTTTGTACCCTAACACAGAACTGGCGAACTGATTATATTGCCTTGATTTAAGTCTGCTTGAGACAGGCCTCACCTCTGAAAAAGTTTTGGGACTATGCATAGCTATATCTTGATTCATGGCACAATATAGTTGCCCAACTGAGAGAGTTTGCCAGGATGTTAACTTTTGCTAAGAGAATAAGAGCTGAAGAATCTCTTATTTGAAGCTGTGAGTTAAAGAAAAGCCCTTTCTTGCTTGTTCAGGTACCAGACTGCACTGTGTTGTCTGACAGTACCTGAACAACTCTCCCTGTAATGATGTCCTCAAATGCTCTTGCCTTCATTACTACCAGTCTCTCAAGGAAGCTGATGTGCATACGTTTTCCTTCTTGTTTCCATATCGTTATGACAAGGTAAGAAGGTACATGTGTTTCCCAGGTGAACAGGGATATGTTTGTGATACTGCTATGCATAGTGGTTTCAGAGCTCTGATGTAGGCTTCTCCATCACACCAGTGATCTTGCAGCTATTCTCAGAACTGTGAGAAGGATATTCTGGGAGTCCAACAATGGGCTAAATACCAGCACAAATCAGTATTGTAGGACTACAATGCAAAATCTGACATATGTGGTGACACTTCCTGTTGTAATCAAGCTCAGAAGAACCTGTACCTTTGTGAATGCACTCTTTAGAATTGTACTAGATTGTTAAGATCCAGTATCCTTTCTGCAATAAAACTGTACTAGCATTGATATCCTGAATTTTATTAGTATGAGGTAGGAGTTGACTGCTCACAGATTGAGGTTAGCTCTTAGAGCACTATTCTTCTATAGGACTGTGAAATACTTCGAGAAGAAGCTGTGAGTAAAGATGATGAATGGGATGGCCTTTACACCTAAGGAAAGCAATTTCTCCTCAAAGTACTTTCGCCAGAGTTGCAGGATGGAATTCTCCCAGTTGACATTGCTGAACTCCCACAAGTCTGATACAGTCGGTCCTTCTTATACACGGATTTTTTATGCACAGATTCAAGCATCCACGGTTTGAAAATGTTCCAAAAAAGTATAAATTTCAAATATCAAACCTTGATTTTCCATTTTTTATAAGGGACACCATTTTGCTATGTCATTATATTTAATGGGACTTGAGCATACACAGGTTTTGTTATCCACGGGGGATCTTGGAAACAAACCCCAGTGTATAACAAGGGTCCACTGTACAATGGATGGTCATACCGTATGGAGAAATGACTTAACCTGTCTCCAAAGGGAGCTACCATGATGACTCATGAGGAAGCTGTAACAGTGGATAAGGTGTTGGTAGAAAACATGGCTAAGAGCTGAGTTAAAGACAATGTTTTGTAGTATCAGGTGAGACTTACTTCCTAGAAGTATATGAATGTTTTGGCAAAGAAGAATCTTGCTATGAAAGACTTAGATGAATGAACAGCTAGAGAATATGAAGATGTTTTTATTATACAATGCATATACTAGGATTCATTCAACTTAATGGAAGGATGACTGAGATTAAATGCTATGCTAGTTTGTCATAGTTTTCATTGCTAGTTGCACTCCAGTTTCTCCTCATTGGAAAGGGGATCTTCAATTGTCCTTACACTCTTAAGACCTGCTGATATTTACTAGGCATGCCTTTTAAGGGCTATTGCACCTGAAATGGACCCAGTGTTGCAAGAAGCTATGTGGCAAGCTGTATTTTTGTTGTTGTTGTCTTACTAAATGATGTGTTTCCACTTGGAAAACCTAAGTCACCTTTCTGTCATCCTCACATAATGATCCATGAACACTGCAAACTTTTCTCACAACAACTGTTGCTATGGCCCCATGTTCACTTGGTAAGTTGCAATTCTGAGAGAAAGGTATACTTCAGCAGAAAACCTACTTGCCATTGTGCAAAATTTCTTGCCTTCTCTGTCCACAGACGTCGACAGAAGGAGAATGGTACTTCTTTGGTTACTTACTTTGAGTGAACTAAATGATGATAAATTTGGCTGGCAATGCCTGACAGGCAGCCCTTTTCTTCTTAAATGTATTACAGAATTTCCATTTTCCACAAGATGAACTGTACAGTTGAGTCTCCCTTATCCAAAATGCATGGGACCCGAGTTATTTTGGAAACCTGTATTTAAACAGTATATATGTACATAATGAGATATCTTGAAGATGAGACTCAAGTCTAAACACAAGATTCATTTATGTTTCATATACACCTTATACACATAACCTGAAGGTAATTTTCTATAATAGTGAAGTACTTCGTTCTGGAAAGGTCTGCTGGAAGAGATCAGCTTTTCTTAGTAATTTGACGGATTTTGTCTGGCAGGCTGTTCCACTGACTGGGAGCAGTTGCCGAAAAAGCCCTCTGGGAGGTTGCAGTTAATCTGGTGTTTAAAGGCTGCAATGAGGACCTGAGTGTATGAGGCAGATTATATGGAAGTAGGTGATCCCTTAAATAAGTTGGACCCAAACCAACTGCTCTGCAACTCCTGGCAGTTGCCAACTCCTGCCCTAGAGAATGTCCTGAAGCAAAGCGGTATGGAAAGCTGAATGCTGTTTTGTTTAAATGCCAAGAGACTCCTCATTTTGCTACTCAGAATCCACTCTCAATATGTAATCAAGATTTTTAAAAGGGAGAATTTTATTGGATGCTTGTTTTGATTTACTGTCATTAGCAGAGAAGTACAATCAAGACAATTCCTATTTCTTTTCATTCTTATTCAAATTTTGATTATAAGCACAGGAAGAAGGAAATGAAAGAAAACACTTTCCTACGTATTGCCAAACATTTAGAATCTTGCTGATTTTTTGCCAATTTGTCTCTTGTTTGCATAATTATTGTAGGATATAATTCTGAATATACCCTTACAATAGTAAAACAAGACAAATTAATTGCTTTAGTTCTCTTTTCCTCCTGATCACAGCCCTGCATTTATGTCTGCCTTGCAGTTACATCAGTAGCACTAGAGATCCTGTATTGTTTGCCTGGTACTTATTCTGGACAGGTAAATTTGGGCCGTAGGAGCACAGGCAGAGAGAAACAAGGTGAGAAGAAAGAGGTGGGGAACGACAAACTTATATGCTTTACTGGTGCACAGTCCCAAAGTTCAGATACCCCCTTCAACCATCTCAGGATCAATGAAATAGACACCAGCTTGGAGGCAAAGAAAAATTCAGAAATTTATGTGATTTCAAAACACAATGAGCAAAAGTTAAAGCATTTAGATATGTGCTGCATTGAAACATTAGTGTTTTTGGTAGCATGCATCTTTCTTCACTTTGATATCTATTGGGATTTAGTTTGACACACACGCGCGCACGATATTGAAATCTGTGGATGCTGAAGTTCCATTGTATACCATGGCATAATCAAGCTATAAAATGGCAAAATCAAGCTTTGCTTTTTGGAATTTTGTTTGGATTTTTAAAAAATATGTATCTATTTTCAAGCTCTGGGTGGTTGAATTTGTGGATAAAGAACCTATGGATAGATTGGGAGAACCATACTGTCAAAAAGACAGTGACCTGAATCTTGGTCGCTCCCAACTAGAGTAGACCAAATGAATTAATTGTAGAATTGTGAATGAACATATGCCTATACCCCACTGACTCAATGGGTCAACTCCAGTTGGGACTTATAACTAGATTCAAACTACAGTGGGCCTTCCCCTTACATGGGGGATCCATTCCCCTGCATAAGGGGAAATCTGCGTATACTTGCGTCCCATTGGAAACAAATTGCTTTAATGGCAGCATGGCTTTCACATAAGCTGGAAGATGCACACTGTATTATATTTATTGATGCTGCAATAATTCACAAGCTCTCATGCAGATGTGGTCTAAACCAGATAATTAGTCCAGAATGAATTCCAAATCTACATTATGGCAGATTGTTTCTGATAATTTATTTCATTTATTTAATTTATATCCCACAGTTCCCCCAAGATAGGATTCAAAGTGACCAACATTTTGTTGAGCCAGAGAAATAACATTTGTATATACCAACTCTCATACAAGTCATATGGAAACAATGCAAAGCTAAGGGTAAATATATATTCAGATAGAGACATCTGACAAAATCAGAGTTCTATCCAAATGGAGAAATAAGTTCACTTGTAGGCACTTAGCTTGCCTCGTGTAGTGGCATTTTTCAGGTGGGGCACTTGTGGGAAACTAAGAACCCACAGACAACAGTATCTAATATTCTAGTGATTTTCCAGGGATATCTGAGAATGTGAGGTGCTAAACCATACATTTCACAAGGAGAGTCCTCTGGGACAAAACCAAAGGCCCACCAAGTATGCCATTTCCCACTGTGGCTAATAAAATATTTCAGGGGAGTCTTTAAACAGGATATGAGTCTCATGTTACTTTTGTTAATTTTTTGTAAAATTTATATCCTGCTTCTTCTTTCATTGAGATAAAGGGGCATGCATGGTGTACCTCCAGAAGTTATCCTTGTAAACCTTGTCAGGCAGGTCAGACCAAAAGACACTGGTGTTTATCAGACGAGCTCTTAAAGAGCTACTATCCCAGTGTGACTCCTCTAGCTGCCTCCTGTTGCATGCTGGGATTGGCAGTTTTAAGGAGGGGTATTTAGAATTCTCAGGCAGAGAAGTTCAGCTCCTTAAAACTGCCAATCCCAGCATGCAACAGGAGGCTGCTAGAGGAGTCACACTGGAATAGTACCTCTTTAAGAGCATAGTGTGATAAACATCAGTACTGAGTAGGCCAAGTAGGCCCAGTAATCTTCATGGCTCTGTGAGACATCTCTAAAGTCTAAGTCCAATGCTCTAACCATTATATCACATCATAATTAAAACACATATTTTAATAGTTCATCTAAACAGATGCATATATTAGTCTTCTGTCACACTAAGCTCAGGACATTTCTAAGTAACTATCTTTAGGACTGTGTTGCAACTCTGCAACTATAATTTGTAAATTAACAATTTTCTGTCTCTTCACCAACTAATTCTCTACATTGATTAAAAGAAAAGAACATAGCTTCCTTGCTTCAAATGTATTATTAACCTGTTTTAATTTCTTTCCTTCTACTCAGCATCACACTTTGGCATTTTATTGTTTGCTGAGTTATTTCTCTTCACTCACAAGTAAAATCCAATTGTGGGTGGTACTATTAAAGCAGAAACATAAACAGGTTTACCTTTCCAAAGAATTTTCACAAGTATATTTGTTAAATCTAATTATTTCTACTATTTGTTTGGTTTGTAATTAGAATGCTTAACTTTGTTGTTAACTGCCATCAAACCAACTCACTGTATATACTCATGTATAAGTTTACAAATTTTAGTCAAAAGATTGACTCAAAACCTGAATCAATTTATCCATGGATCAATATAAGTACTGCACTTTAAGTCTTATCAATTAAGGAACCATCCCCTTGTTAAAGGAAGAATGCACTATGTCCTGGAAACACTGACCCTCTCTATTTTCTTATCCATCCAGCTTTTAGTGTGAACACAAGGAGTTATGCCTGCTGGAATTTTTAAGTTCCTTGACATTGTTTTTCTTTGCTTCATTTTTTAGATATTTTGTTACATGCCTCAAATTTTACCTTTGATTTATTCAAGGGTCATATCAAAATCTATAATTTTGGTCCCCAAACCTGCCCTTGACTTATACATGAGGTCAACATATAGTCAAGTGTATCCTATGAATGAAAAACCTCTAGGCAACCCTGCCATCAACAGCTGCTCAGGTCTTGCAAATTCTAATTATTGCTTCACTATAGCAAACATCATCTGTAGCAGTGGAATACAAACTGTGTCCTTTAAGAGATTTTGGACCTCAGCTTCCAGAAGCCTCAGCCACGTTGGCCAATAGCCTGGGATTCTGGAAGCTGAAGTCCAAAATCTCTTAAAGGGCACAGTTTGGGGATCACTGCTCTATAGTAAATAGCACTACTAGCTGTGGAAAGGCAGCAACCACACCTTAAGTAAGAAGAGCCCTCCTGGATGTGAGTAAGGGTCCATCAATGCCAGCATCCTGTTTCCAGCAACAGCAGGCCAGATGCTTCCGCAAACTTGGCTAACTCAATGCTCACCTCCAATCATTTATGAACAAATTAAATAGCACCAGAACCTGTACAGATCCTTGTGGGACATACTGCCTACTTCCCCTCATTGTCAAAAGTATCTACTTACTGCTTCCTGTTCTTTATCCAGTTCCTCTTGTCCTCTGACTAGTATGTTTACTTTTGAACTCTTAGTGAGGAATCTTATTGAAAAAAATTAAGTAAGTGGAAGTCCAAGTATATGAACTTTAACAGATTTACCTATGTGATACTCTCAGGTAATTTTACAAGTTTAGATGTATTCTTTGGATAATATGTGTAGATTCTTCCTCACCAGTGTTATCTATGTCCTTAATAAATCCAGCTTTAATAGTGTTCCTCCTCAAATAATCATCCTGGACAAGTGCTTAAATAATGAGGTCCAACAGGTCTGTAATATTTTGGACTTCCTTAAATATTGGTGCTATCCTGGAAATCTTTCAGGAGGGCAGTATATGTAAAGGATCATTAGTGAAAAAATAAACTAAGAAAATATTCACATGAAAGGAAAAATTCTAAATTTAAATTTAAAAAGTTATCCAGAATGTACCATGTCAAATCGATTAATTTTCAACTTGTTTGTTAGTTATAAACCTTCATTTCTAGTCACTTCTATTTGACTTAATTCTTCATACATCATTCTTAGGAGCAGGAATGGGCAAAAGAAGAGGTATAAATTGGTATATGACATTTTATGAAGACTGCTGCAAATGATTCATTTAGTTTATCCACAATCTCTCTTATTAACTTCAGACTTTTTGTATTTGGTATACTTTTAGCAATGTTTCTTTTAAATGTTGTAAGGCGCCTTGTGCCCCAGACCGGGAAAAAGTTGAGATATAAATTATAATTGTCATAATAAACTCAATGGCTTATTTCTGAGCAGTCTTGTATTGAATAAGATTGCAATATCATTAACCCTCTCAGTCTGATGTTATCAGATAGTTTAGCCAATTTCCTGGTGCAGAGAAAGGATAAAACTTAATACTGATGACTTTGTCCTATGATATATTGGTGAAAACAAGCTTATTACTGTTTTAACAAATAGCCTGCACAGTTAAATACACCTTGCTTTCATCTGTCTCTAATACACAAAGATAGAGAAGACATGAAGTAAGGGGAGAAAGACATTTCCCCCTTCTTGCTGTCCAAGCTTAGGTTGTGGCCCCGTTGAGCTAATATGCAGAAGATTAAGCACCCACTTGTATATTAGCGCTAATCATTCACCAGCTTTACTGTATGATGTGGTGACGACTACTATTATTTAAAACACTATCATTAAAAACATTTCTATTCTGCCTTTACCTAAACAGGCTCCAAACTCTCTGTCAACCAGTAACAATTAAAACAACCATACAAACATGAAATTATAAAAACAAACTAAAGGCAGATGAATAAAACAAAATTAATTAATTAATTAACATTCCACCTTTCTTCCTGCACAAGGTCCAAAAGTAAAAATGACCCTGAAAACCAATTCCATTAAAACAATCCCTTTAAACATTATTGCTGCAGACCTCCCAAAATCTTCCCAATGCATTGAAAAGCACATGGCAGAATTGAGCATCCCTATGCTATGCAGGGAATGAGACTGCTTGGTTGAAAAGTAGCAGAGCTTAAGCCTTGAGGTTCTCTACTGAAAATAGATCATAGCCTGCATTTCTTTAGCTGCCACGTTGGCTATCCACACATGGAGACAACACTGCTATTACGGACACAAAAAAGGAACGGTAGCATTTGCACCACTGCCACTACCAAGATAATACCTAACTATTAATCTGGGAAAGACTAGATACCTGTATTTTATAGAGATTGACTCCAGATCTATGTTAGCTTCAAAGCTATAGGAAAATTTCCAAGAATACAGGATGATGTGACTGCTCTCACTATTTCTGTCCATTAATTTTGTGATATCAAAATTATATTGGAAGTTATACTGGAACCATATTAGATAACAGAAGCTGTTGCAAGATTAATAATGCATGACATAAGCGACTGGGTACTCTTCCTGAGCAATCTTCAGTGAAAAGAAAGGAAGCTATTAAAAAAAATCAACCCATGAACAGGACAAGTTTAAAAGAAATGTTCAGCTTACTGTTCTTGAAGCTATTAAGATACCATACCATGAGCTAAATATTTACATACTGTAGGTACTCTGCTGGTATCATAATGGTCTGTAAACTAGGAATTTCAGTTTTTCCTTGATTGTGTAGGGAGAAGGTGCACTGGCCAAAGAAAAAAGTGAGTGCTGGTTCCAAGAGGTAAATTTACAAAGCTCTGTTTTGGAGATGGGGGGAGGGGGGGGGGGGGGGTCATGGCAGTTAGTGTTGTCAAACTGCATTATTTCTGCAGTGCAGATTCAGCCTTAGACAACTACTTGAACCCACAGAAGAAGAAATGTCCAAAATACTCCACCCAAAATGCCTTTCACTCCCTCCCCCCAGAAGATGGGCCTTTAGAAATGGTTGCCAATTCTGTTGCCTTTCCTTTGGCAACTGGATAATGGAGAACTAAAAATCCAACAGATTTTAAAAAGAATTTGTAGCTGCTTTCCCCCTCTCTCCTTTCAGTTTTTCTTCTCTCTGGTCTAATGAACTAAACTTCACATGTTGACACTCCTCCTGACTGTCTACAGTGTCCTCCTGTGCTGCCCCTCATAGTGAGTTGCTCCAGCTGAGGCAAAAAAAAAAAAAGGGGGGGGGGGAGTGCCCAGCATCAATCACATGGCTGAATGCCTAATTCTGACTTCAGAAAGAGTGACTTGTGCCAGCAGCGGTGGTATCAGAAGGCACAGCAGGAAATGTTGTTAACAGCTGCCCATCAACAATCCAGATCTTGGAACAACTAGAGCAAAAAATTGGGGGTTTTAATCCATGGTAAGGGAGGATAAGCTGGATTCGATGCTGAACTGGACATATGTAATCTGATCAGTTTGCACTAGAATCAAGAATTGGGCCCTGCGCCATCTGAACAGATCACTGTGAGGACAGGGAAGGATATGTTATTTGGCCCGTGTGGACACGGCCTCAAATGAAGTGCTCCCTGTAACTTCATCATAGATTCAAACAGCAAATTATATTAAACAAAAATTTCCATTGCTGTTCAAACTTTTATTAATGTGGGATAGTTTCACTTGGGACAAAGTCCAAAGAACAAGCAAACCATTCAGCACCTACATTTTTTTTCCAAATTTCAGACTTCAACACTGTTGTTACATCGTATTTATTTCTATTTCAGTTATTGCTGCTTTGTCAACTATACCCTATCTTAACATGGATTTGACTTCTATAATTCCCAGGATCAATTACTGCAATGCATTAACCTTGAATTGAAGACAATTTGGAAGCAGCAGCTAGAGTTGAATGCTGCTGCTCATATTTTTGCAGGTGTAAGAAGGCACAAAATATTCATTCAGGACAAGGACATTAGCATTGTTGTCTCTTGGTCAAAGGAAGTGGCACCTTTAGACATCTAAAAACTTTCAGGGCTTGACTATCTCAAAAGGGTATCCACACTGCACAATAACAGCACTATGGTATCACTTAAACTGTCATGGTTCTGACCTACAGAACTCTGTGATTTGTAATTTAATAAGGTACTTAGAATTGTCTAGTGCAGGGGCGGGTGGGAAAAGCATGCCTATGGGCTCCATGCATCCCCTGGGGCTGTTTTTATGTCCCCATGGTCAACCTTTCCCCAAAATGCTCTCTATGAGATGTGAGTGCATTTTTGCCATGTCTTTGGCCTACCCTTTGGCCAATTTCTCAAACAAGTCAATTCCTGTTGCTAAGAAAGTCCTCTCTGACCCTAATATGGTGGGAGAGGAGGCATAGAGAAGATCCCTCATGCCTCCTGGAAGGTGTTTGGGGGCATTTGGGAACCAAAATGTTTTTGCAGTAGGTGCAGTGAGGTAATGTGGTCTCCAATGTCTCCTGAAGGGGGCTACTGTTGTTCACTCCTTCTGTAGTGCCTCCTCTGAAGGAAGCATTAGAGCTTTCTGGCAGAGAATTTGATGTATCTTGTGAAATTATACATATCATGATTGCATAGGACACAGACATGACAGTTAACGTGGTATCAAAGTACTGTAACTGTGTAGCATGGATACAGACCATATTTCCCTTTATAATACATTGCTACTGCCCATTAGGATCGGTAAACAGACAACAGCCTTGAAGCTCTGGAATGTTTTTGTTGGCGGCAGCTTGTCAATGTACTTTCTTGTTACGATTTAGGAAGCTGTGTATATCTTATCCAGACAAACTCTGGGATGCTAAACTATTAAGTAATCAAATGTTACTGCTTGGGAAAAGGCACTGGATTTTATTGCCACTGGTGAGAATAAAACAATGCATGTTCTACAGTTGTTTTGCATGCCACCTAAAGCAATCAGAACAAGCTGGCTATCTGAAAGCACTCTACATTGAGAGAGAGAGAGAGAGAGAGAGAGAGATTAAATGGTATTATTTTAAAACAATTAGTGAGATATATTATGTACTTTAAAGATGAGCAAGTTAGTCTTGGAGTGGCAAACATTTCATACATACACACCCCTGAGGTTTTGAACTACAATTCCCATAATTGCTTACCACTGGTTATGGTAACTGGGGCTTCTGCTTTACCAAGCAAACTGAAAAGGCAAATGGTCCCCAGTCTGACCCACAATTTACTGTAAACAATGTAAAGAAAATAAAAGCAGCAAGATAAATCAGAATAATGAGAAAAATCTGAGATAAGAGGAACTTCAGTTGAATTCAAAACTGCTATAAAAGAAATTCCAGTGCTAACAATTGTAAAAAGTTCTGTTTCACCTGTAAAATACAAGCTATTTAAAACAAAAAGAATCCTGCTAACAGTTCATGTTATGCAGCCGAAATATGCAGTGACAAATTCCAGACTAATCTTTCTTTCTTTTTCTAATAGAGCTAGAAGGGTGGTAGATCTGGTGAATATGCCAGATCTAGTATATCTTGATTTTATTAAGGATTTTGAGAAGGTATTCCATGCTATTCTTTGCAGAATGTTGGCTGGACTATGTTGGGTGGATTTGTAACTGGTTGAAAAACTGCAACCAATGGTGCTTGCCAATTGTTCCTCTTCATCTTCAAGTGAAATGACTAGCAGAGTGCCACACCTCCTGTTTTGTTCAACAACTTTATAAGCAGTTTGAATGTCAAAATAAATGGTGCACTTTTCTAATGAACACAGGTCACCAAATTGAGGGGGGAATAGCTAATACCCTGAAAACAGAATCAGGCTTCAAAATGTCCTCAACATATTGGAGAGCCAGGCTAAACGCAGCAAAATGGATTTCAAGAGAGAAAAATGTATGATAATACATTCAGGCATGAAAAATTAGATACACAAACATAAGATAAGTGATACCTAATTTGACAGAAGTGTATCCAAAAAGGATCTACAAGTTAAATATGAGTCAACAGTGTGACACAGCAGCCAAAAGAGACAATGCAATTGTAGGCTGCATCAACAGGAGTACAGCGAAGAGAGTGAGGGAAGTAACAGTTCTATTATACTCTACTTTCATCAGATTTCACCTGGAAGCTGGAATGTATCCAGAGAAGGGTGGTCAAGATGGTAAAAGCTCTCAAAAGCCAGGTCCTACGAGGAATGGCTTAGGAAGTTAGGTATTTTCCTTTTGGAGAACAGAAGATTGTATTTTGTTGTTTGGGAAAATAGGACATGAAGCAATTGATTCTAAATGAAAAGGAAAAATAAACCACCTAAATGTTAGGATAAACTTCCTGATGGTAAGAACTGTTTGACAGTAGAATGTAGTGGACTCTTCTTCTTTGGAGAGGCTGTATTAGATGCCCCACCACTGTGGTTACCCTTCAACTCTATGATTCTAAATTTAAAACAAATATCCAGAACATAAGAAAAGGCAATTAAACATATTGCACAACACTGTTCTGTTTTACAGTCCTGAGCTAATTAATTAAGGCGACTCATGGAAAAGAAAGGGTTCATCATCACAAGTATCAGATTTACTGACAGCTTCAGACATTTTGGAACATAAAGACATCTTGACATTCATACACCTAAAAGGTCTTCTTTAATGTGAATGAAACTTGGAAAGCAATACACCAGATACCCATCCTCCAACAGGTCATTTATGGTCCACAGACTGCATTTTCATCCTTGCTGTACAGTCTGAGATGTAGAATGTCTTCTGGCACATTTCTTAGCCACTTATTTTCTGGCATACAAAACCAGACTTGAAGTATTGTCATAAATACAGTGAACTAAATCTCCATAATCTTAGGCCTAAAACACTTTCTATGGCATCTTTTTTTTATATTTTTGTGCCCATGGCAACTATTAGTTTGTGGTGAGTGGCTGTCTTGACACATTTGCCAAAAAAACCAAACCTAAAATTTTGAAAGCTGTCTTTTAGCAGACTTTATCTTAGCAGAGAACAATTTTTTGCTTGTGACAAATCAATAAAGTAATTTATTCACCACCAGCACACATATATTACAGTTGTCGAAGCAAAGGGGGGAAAAAACAGCTGCCACAAGCAAAGCTCTTGTACACACTATCCTAAGATAGTGTGTACAAACATTCAGTTCCCTGTTTGAGAAACCACAGTGGAGCTCCAGGAATACTTTAACAATTGGGTTTACCATACTTCTTCCCTGGTGCTTAAATAATGATTTAATTACAGTCGGCCCTCCAGATTCGAATACTTAACATTCACAGTTTTGATTATTTGTGAATGTTAAGCCTGCATGGACATGCACTCCTTCTTCTCCTCCTCTCCCTCCCCCGGTCAGGCTTTTCCCTGTGGAGGAAAAAAGCCCAAGAGGGAAGGAACAGCCAGGAAAAGTGTGCACCTGCTCCTCTTCCCCCGTCCTCCTGTGCCATGGGGGAAGAGGAGGAGCAGGCATGAGTCTGTGCCTCTTCCCCCACCCTCCCATTTGTCCCTTTAGAATCATAGAATCATAATAATAATAATAATAATAATTTGTTTTATTTATATACTGCTATTCCAAAGATCATAGCGGTGAACAGCAAGTAAGCTAATGAGCAAGTAAGCTAATTTGCCCCCAACAGTCTGGGTACTCATTTTAGCGACCTTGGAAGGATGCAAGCCTGAGTCGAGCTTGGGCCCTTTTGCTGGTCTTGAACTCGCAACCTTGTGATTTTGAGTGAATGGCTGCAGTACAGGCATTTAACCACTGCGTTAAATTAAGTTGGAAGGGACCACAAGAGCCATCCAGTCCAACCCCCTGCCAAACAGGAAATCCAAATCAAAGCATCCCTGACAGATGGCCATCCAGCCTCTGTTTAAAGACATCCAAGGAAGGAGACTCCACCACTCTCCAAGGGAGTGTGTTCCATTGTCTAACAGCCCTTACTGTCAGGAGGTTCCTCCTAATGTTGAGACGGAATCTCTTTTCTTGTAGTTTGCATCCATTGTTCCGTGTCCTAGTGTCTGGAGCAGCAGAAAACAAGCTTGCTTCCTCCTCAATATGGCATCCCTTTAAGTATTTAAACAGGGCTATCATATCACCTCTTAACCTTCTCTTTTCCAGGCTAAACATTCCCAGCTCCCTAAGTCGTTCCTCATAGGGCATAGTTTCCAGACCCTTCACCATTTTAAGTTACCCTTCTTTGAACACGCTCCAGTTTCTCCACGTCCTTTTTGAATTGTGGGGCCCAGAACTGGACACAGTGTTCCAGGTGGGACCTGACCAAAGCAAAATATAGTGGCACTATTACTTCCCTTGATCTAGACACTATACCTCTGTTGATGCAGCCTAAAATCACATTGGCCTTTTTAGCTGCCGCATCGCACTGGTGACTCATGTTCAACTTGTGGTCTACTTGGACTTCTAGATCCCTTTCACATGTAGTCTCGTTCAGTCGGCTGTCCCCCATCCTATATCTGTACATTTCATTTTTCCGCCTAGTGTTGAAATTCATATTGTTAGCTTTGGCCCAGCTTTCTAGTCTATTCAGGTCATTTTGAATTTTGATCCTGTTCTCTGGGGTATTAGCTACTCCTCCTAATTTGGTGTCATCTGCAAATTTGATAAGTATGCTCCTAATTATGTAATCCAAGATGTTGAATAGCACCAGACCCAGGACAGAACCCTGTGGCACCCGACTGATCATTTCTCTCCAGGATGAAAAGGAGCTATTGTTAAGCACCCTTTGGGTTCGGACGGTCAACCAATTACAAATCCATGTAACAGTTACCTTCTCTAGCCCACATTTTTCAGCTGGCTTCTCAGAAAATGAAAGGGATGGAAGGGTGGGGGAAAGAAAAAGAACTGGTATGCACCTGTCCCTCTGCCCCCCCCTTCCGTTATTCACAGTTTTTCCACATGCACAGGGATCTTCTGCCCCTAATCCCCACAAAAGTGTAGAGCCGACTGTAAATGTAACGGCTCACTGAGGTTTAATTAAGCCAAGCTATAAATTCAAATGTGGGGAGAAGGGAGAAAGTGCACAGACATGTTGCTTGTTGTAATGGCTAAACTGAGCATCCAAAGTGGATTAGCATTCAAGTACTATATATTACTTTCTTTGCAAGTTACTGCTATAAATTTTGTTATGCATTTTAGACACATAAACAATCTTCCTAGAATTAGTTCGAAGCATATAATTTTTTAAAAAATCAACATGAATTGGTACTAGATTTGTTATTACATTTATAATCTGAAAATCGATCACCAACATGGCAAAAAGGAATGTATCCGGCATATGGTCCAAAAAGTGATTACATTCCCAGATATGAACAGCCATTTTATTACAGTTTGGTGCCCCAAAAGGCTTTCTTTAGGGGCTATAAAAATACATAACATGTAATATATATGATTTGTATCAAAACATTTGCATTTATAATAGAAGACGTAATAACCATTACAAACCTTAGAAAACTGCATGTAACAGCTTTTTAAAATTTAGCAAACATTGCATGGCTAGTACAATATACTATAAAATGTCTAAATGGTACTGTTTACTGCTAAGACAATTCCCAAAATCAATGGTCTTACAATAAATGCAGTGGATGCATTTGATACATTATCAAAGATCACTTTATGGCACCAATAGACTTTCTCAAATTACAGCCACCGCTTCCTTAGCATAGCCTCAATTACGCTCAAAATTTAAATCTGCTGAACAGTTGTACCTTCACTGTAAAAACTTCCATAAGGTAAACTGTACCTAAGCGACTTAGTTCCTGAACAATCAAATCTCAATTATATTATTCAATGGCGGCACGCACACATGGATATGCTCACATTATTTGTATTTATTTATTTATTTCATTTTTATGCCACTTTTCTCCCAGAATGGGACCCAAGGCGGCTCACAAGTTAACACGTGCATCCACACACACATCACTTTCACTGAATCATGTGGGGTGCAACCATCCGTGTTTTTTGCCATCTGCAAAGGACCCAGAACTGAACCTATGTGGATGGGAAGGATCCACAGTACCTGTATCTACGCTTCCTGTAAACAAAGGTGCTCAGATAAGAATTAACCATCTTGACTGCTAGATTCAAAGTGAACAGTTTCATCATAATTACAACAAGGATCAAATCAAACATTAACTTCACTTGTGGCTATATCCATACTGTAGAAATACTCCATCTTGACACCACTTTAACTGCTATGGCTCAATGCTATAGAATTCTGGGAACCGTAGTTCTGTGAGACATTTAGCCTTCTCTATCAGAGAGCTCTGGTGCCACAAGAAACTACAGTGCTCAGAATTCTATAGCACTGAGCCATGGCAGTTAAAGTGGTGTCAATACAGATAATTTCTGCTTTGCGGAGGCAGCCCAAGTCTGTTGAAACAATAAAATAAAACCAATAAAACATCATCTATACCAGACTGAAGATGGTTAAAGAAGAGATTTTCAAAAAGTTATTTCTCTTTTCTACACCTCAGAATAGTTGTCTGGTAAAAAGCCATGGGAATGTGCTTACCTCAGGTGTCATGGAATACTGCAACCCCACTCCTTTCACTTTTCAGTAAAATTGGTTAGTAAACAGTTTTTATAAGGCTTTGTCAACCAAATTATATAAAAAATGAGTAATAGGGTAATTTTCTAACATCTGGTGTATAACCACAACAGCTTGTTCTTCTGGAATACGTAAAATGACATAACATCCACATAATGTAACTTTCCAATGCCAGTATAGTTGTTTTCCCCAGATAAATGTAAAAAAAATCCCATAATAGTTTAACATTAATCTCACATGGAATATAGTCACCTTCTACTGGACAATTAAATCCTGCATGAACATCTATTGCAAACACTGGCCAAGATCCAAGAGTATACTTCTGATTGAGCTCACTGTTTCCATTAGAATCAGCAATCCATCATCATCACCACCACCACCCACCCACCCACCCACCCAGCTGTCCATTTAAAGTCTGGTCTGGACTTCTGAGAAACTCTCAGAAGCACAGAAGGCTGCATCAAGAAGCACGGGGGAAAGTAAAATTACATGGATGACAAATATGGGGGGAAAACGTTGAATATAGAAGTATATCACTATATTGGACCAAAATGGAACATGTTGCCACACAACAAACAATGGATGCCCCCTGCAAATTTTGTTTATCATGGTCCCAGACAAATCCAATGGCATACTGAGAATTCTTGGCTCAAACCCCATAAATTGTGGCAAATTGGCCACAATAATTTGGATGGGAGGAGGGATCTACAGAAGTAAATGGCTTACATATTGCTAACTTATAACACTTAAGAAGCAAACTCTCATGTCTGTTCCCCACATGGTTTATCTCACAACTGCTGCATGGTATGTGTATATGCTGTAAAAATAGATTTTTCACAACTTACAATTATTACATAGGTGTGCATTCCAGAGATGTATGTTATATATATTTTGCAGACATTTCTTTAAGGTTTTTTTTAGTTTAGTCTAGTGTTCGACTACTGTATTGCCCTTTTGTTTTATTTTGTCTACCAGACAACTAAAGGATGGAGAAAGAATCACATTAAGAATATTGATTAGAATTTAGCAGACTTCAAAAGCAAACTCCCACGTGTTTACTGAAAAGATAACTCTGACTGTTGTTGTGTGTCTTCAAATCACTTCCATCTTATGGAGACCCTAAGGTAAACCTTAGGGGTTGAATGTGTGACTTGTCCAAGGTCACCTGGTGGGTTTCCATGGCCAAGCAGGGAATCAAACCCTGGTCTCCAGAATTGTAGTCCACCATTCCAGCTATTGTATCATGCTGGTTCTCTAACTATGGGTGACATGTAAAAAAGGAACTCTTCCTCATTAAGTATGTATGGCAAGGGGTCACTGGGGAGAAAAACCTTAATAAATTGAGGATACCTGAATTTAGGGCGATATTTGCCCTAAATTTAGGGCGGTAGCCAATTACTGTTTCTAATAGCTACTGAGGGTTGGCTTTTTTGCTTACTTTTACACAACATCAGTGTATACTTCCTTGATATGTATATGTGTGTGTGTGCACGCGCATGCACACATGTGCACAGATCCGGTATCTACTGTGACTTGATTCCAGGACCCCTATGGATAGCAAAAAATTAAATACATGGCATAGTAAAATGTTGTCCTTTACATAAAATATCAAAATCAAGGTTTGCTTTGGGGGATATGGATATATATATATATATATATTGTGGATAAAGAATCCATGGACACAGATGGCCAACTGTACTGAAAATTATAGTAAGAGAGCTTTTCAAAGCTGTGGAGAAAGAGAAGGCAAAGTACATAGCCAAGAAACTAATACAAAGTGCATATCCAAGATACCTTCCAACAAAAGTGGGAATGGCACCATTTTGAAATAGGTACAATCTCTTCTTTCCTGAGTTCCTATCAGAGGCAGAGTATACTAGAGGTTTTCAATGTCTGTCACTAAACAAAATCAATGATGGCCCCAGCAATCTAATTTTTGTACTCCTAGGTAACATATTAGATCAATATGATACATATGGCTCATGGTAATGGGATTGGGGGAACTGATACATGCTATGCAAAAGAAATCAAACGGGTAAGAATGTAATTTTAAAAAAATGCTTAGAAACTAAAGCTAGGCATGAAAGTAAAGCTAAGTAAATTATTTATGAGAAAAGTGATATGCAGCTTAAAATAATACATTACCATCCAGGCAGTGGTTAAAACAATACTTTCCTTCAGCATCTCCATTCTGTCTTGTAAATGTGCTCTGGAAGCAAAACTTTACTGTAAGCTCTCTAAAGCCAGAAAGATACTACAGTATCTCTCCCCTACATGGAACCTCTAAATTGTAGAATTCAAAATTTCATAGCCCATAAAATTAATTTTCTGTCACAGACACAATAAATCCCACTGGATTTCCTTACCACCCCTCCCCTCCCCCCGCACCCAACCCAGCTCCAAGTCTGAGAGGTTACAATTAAAGCAAAACAAGGACTTATGGCATCCTTCCAACTTTTCGTGCTCAAATTCATTTTGGCCTTATAAGTCGGCAGTCATACTAAGGAAACCTTTTGTTTGACTTCCTGGCTGACACCAAGCTACCCAGAAATGTGGGTTGGAATAGCTCAAGGGATTCTATTCCTCACGCTCCCAAAAGAAAACTGCTGTTGAAGATTACAAACTGACAAATTTATACACCCCTTCTCATGGCAGGAACAGAGGAAAGAAAGAAAAAGATGCCTTGAATTCATACTTTTTTCTTACTCGATATGCATACTGTAGCCAGATATTGTTTTCCATTTGCTGTTTTAGTAAAATGTATGCAAATTTTCTTATGTAGCTTCACATCACAATAGCTTGTTCAATGCTGAGTTACTGGCAAACAGCTCAGAAATTCTGCAAGGCATGAGAATGAGGAGTCTCAACCACTGAAATGAACAGCCATAGCCTACTAATGCACCCTACAAAGGAATCTGTTGCTGTTCTTAGTGTGAAATCTAACATTGTTGAGGGCATATAAAAGTGCAAGGCATTACACAAGGTAACTTAAAACAGTTACCCAAGGACAGAATAACAATGAAAGTAAACAGCACTCAGTTAAATGGTTTGCTGCAACTAATTAAGCAGGAATCATGAAAGATAGCAAGCAAGGATGACAAATTTTTAAACTCATTCCTGCTAATACACAGAAGCCATCTAAAATTTTCAATAAATGTCAATATATTTTTCTACCCCTATGAATGTACTATACATGCCTGCATATGTTCTCAGATGCAAGATGAAAAAATGATCATATGCAAAGGCTCCAATAAGGTAGTGGGCAATTGTAAAATAACCCTATGAAAAATAATCCACACTGAACTTTTCCACATGTACATTCAGAATGCCCTTCTCTTCTGAAGAATGGAACATGTAATTGCCTACAAACCTGAAGTTTCTGATGATAAGATTTTAGCTTAATGCATCTAGAATTTTCCAATTATTTTTTCCCCATGATGAAACCATCTTAATGTAATAGTGAAACTGCTTGTAGCTTCTTAGGTAATTACAAATGCTGTACTTGTGGCAAAAATACTAAGTGGAAAGACATGAAGCAAATTGTGAATATTACATCAGAGTCCAAACTATATACAAAATTTTAAACTTTTTAGACTGAAAAAATGTAATCCTTGAATTGAAAAAAAATCTGGGTAACATTCATACAAAAGATTCCCAATGGGAAACATTAAGTGACATTTGTTCATTCCCAGGATATCCTAGTATTAGTTTCACGCAGCTTTTATGTCTGTGCTTTTTTTTTTAACAACTGTCAGTCTGAATGGAACAGGGATTTTTCTACAACCTCCCTCCTCTCTCCAGTTCTGATCACCCAAGCCTAATATAGTCAACATTCAATCGGCATTCATGGCTGTACAGAGTTGCAAAGTACAAGCCTGGAGGCAGACTTCTCAGCACTACCCAGAGTGTTGTTCACATCCATTTTTAAGTTACACACTCGTCCCTTGGTATCCACGGACTTGTCATTTGTGATTTTGATCATTCACGGATGGCAAGTCTTCCTTCCCTCCCTCCCTCCCTCCCTCCCCCCCCCCCCCCCGGCCGCATGGGGACTCACTTTCCCAGCAGAGCTCAGGGCCCAGCATGCGCACGCCCTGCATCCCTCTGCTGCAGCCAATGGGCGCATGATACGTCAACTGGCTATGGTGGAGGGACCAGGGCATGCGCTGGGCCCCAAGAGCTGCTGAGAAAGCGAGTCTCCAAGCAGCCAATGTGGATTACAAGAAGGAGGAGGGAGGGGTCTCAATGTCCCCAACAGCTGCCCGCCATTGGGGACAATGGGACTTGAATATTTGCAAAATTTCAGATTCACAGAGGGCGGGCAGAAACGTATCCCCCGCGAATCCATAGGGACCACTGTAGCAATATTTCTACTTTCTCATTTCCACTGCAGAAAAAGCTTCTGTATACAAAACAGACCGAGCATGGTGTAGCGATTTGAGTGTTGGACTATGACTCTGGAGACCAGAGTTAAAATCCGTTAAGCTACGGAAGCCACTGGGTAATCTTGGGCAAGTCACATTCTACCTCAGAGGAGGGCAATGACAGAAAACCCCATGACAGTCAAAGTGGTGTCAAATTGGATTATTTCTGCAGTGTGGATGCAAGCTACCTTGTGTTATTTAATAACAATAATAATTTTATTTATATTTTCCCATCTCCCACCATAAAACCACATACAATACAATGGTATCTAAAATATATATTATAAACAATAATCAGTTAAAACTTGAATCAACAATACTAATAAAAGCATCAGTTATAATGTGCTGTTCCGATCAGAAGTGGGATTTCTTCCATTTCTTTACAGAAGGTCGGGTGGGTATGCCTGCCTGAAGAGATCCGTCTTTAGTGCCTTATTGAGGGCATCTAAAGTGGTGATAAGATAGATTTCGTCTGATAAGTTGTTCTATAACATGGGGGCCATGGCAGTGAATGTTCCATGGGAAGTTGATATTAATCTTTAGATTTCGTTGTACTGGGGCAGTGAAGGGTTCATTATTGATTTTGATTATTTATATGCTGCTTTTTCACAAACAAGCACAAAAGGCTTTAATAGAGTAGTTTATAGACATGTTTTATAAATTGATCAGTCTCAGTACTGGCCAACATTCATAAGTCACATCGAGGATTGCCAGACTTGGCCTTTCATCCCTAGTCATTAAGGCGAGGGGAGATAACTCAGGGCAAGAGCACTGCCTTCAACTGTGTATGTACATATATTTTTCTCATTTGTTAGACCTGCTATTTTTAATTTAGATGGCATACTTTGTGTAGCTGTGATTGATATTTAAAGCATCATGCTTAATGACATCACTAGGACCCATCCCATGTGACATCATGAGTCTTTCTTGGGTCTTAGGTTTCACTCTTGAAATTCAGGGCCCATTGGTAGTCCTGACCTGGCAACCTTCCCCCTCTAATAAAGGAACATATTCCCTCAAAACTGTATTGTCTGCACATCTGAGAACAGTCATTCCACCAACAGTCCGCAAAGAAAAAGACACAAGGACAGGGTTGCTCCTGTCAATCTGGGGTGACAGTAAGAAACCTCACAAGAGCGATCTTGATGGATGTCTTGCAGACGTCAGTAGATCAGTGATGGGCAAAGTAAAGCTCATGAGCTGCATACAGCCATCAGGGCTGGTTTTGTGGCCCTGGGTGTAAACAAACAAATAAACAAATCCACCATTTTTGTCCCTAAATATCTTCTGCAGTGTGTGGACTTTTGCTTTTAGCACCTGCCCAAGGCCAATTTCATCCCAGGGAAACAATTCCTTTAAAGGCAAGAAGTAAACAGGAAGTGCCTTTCACTCATTTTCAGTTGTTACAAAGGTCTAAAAACATGACAAGAAAATTGACTCCCACGGCCACGAGAGCATGAGTGGAAGCAAAATATACACAGTAATTAGTATAATAATAATAATAATAATAATAATAATATTTTACTTATTCTTGATGTGGTTTGTAAGATGTGGCAGTTCTGCCAGAGACACTTAAAGAGTCTCATGAAGATCCTGTGTTTACTCCTCATTGCTTAAATTCCTGGAACTGCCTGAGATGTCCATCTCAATTAATACTGTACTTTCCCTTCCCATGGCAGGAACACAGAACCAAGAGCAAAGAGAGGAAGAAACAGGAGTTTTGAACTTACACCCATTTGTCTCTCCCTCTTTTCCTAATTCAGTTCCTGCTCTTTCTCTGCTTCCTTTCTCCCCTCTGGAATTTACTCCTGTTTTCTTAAGCCATGGGGCCAGGGACCTGTGGACCTCCAGAAGGCCCATTTACCTGGCACAAGAAACTTCTACCCATTTCTCACCCCTTACATCCAGAATGTCCCTCCGTTATGGTTTCACTCTCAGTAAAGTACCTATTCATGCAGTTTCCCCAAACAGCCATTTTCTTTTTTAAAAACTATAAATTAAATCAGTACTGTATTCATCCTTTCCTCTTCTCTCCCATTTTTAAACTTGCTTAAACAGACATTTTTACTGTACTGTCAGCTTCCCTACAGAGGGGTTTTTTTTTGGGGGGGGGTAGGATTTTTTAAATTTTTATTATTCTGCTTTCCTGCTCAAACAAATATATCAAGAGAAGGGAATCTGCTGGAGTCCGTTGTCATGGACTAGCGGAGGTCAGAAAAGCCATCTTCCTTTATTATTTTCTTTTTATGTAAGAGATCTAAGAGTGACATCAGTGAGTAAAGAAGACAACTGCATCAAGCCCCTCTCCAATAAGGGCTTTTAACTGTCACCAAATCAGCTGTATAACAGAAGAACTATGTGGCAGTCCTGTAATCCTTAGGTGGGTGTGGATATGGGTATGGGAGTGTAGGGAAGAGTTACTGTCTACTGAGACTAGGACAGCCCAAACATGTACATCTGGGCTAGGCAGGGAAGGCTAGGGGGCCATATTAGCCCCCTGGGGAAACCCCACCCTACAAAAATGTAAAATCCTTGAAAATAAATCTGGGTAACATTCTTAGAAAAGATTCCCAATGGGAAACATTAGGTGACATTTGTTCATTCCCATGA
>NC_056523.1:247574738-247597261 GCF_019175285.1 Sceloporus undulatus
TATCCTAGTATTAGTTTCATGCAACTTTTATGTCTGAGCTTTTTTTTTAACAATTGTTAGTCTGAAAAGAAAACAATTGGTCATTCTGACAGTAAATTTGATAACTTGTAATAATGTTACAAGAATAACAGTTAACTTACATAAAAAATCTTCCTACAGTAGGAAAAATAAGGTTTCCAATCAAGTGACTACCTCCCACTGCAATTCTCCTACATGTTGTTGGCCTTAGGTGATAAATGTAGACTCTTTTTGTTGTTGTTGTGTGCATTCAAGTCATGTCCCACTTATGACAACCCTAAGGTGAACTTATCATGAGTGTTCTTGGCTAGATATGTTCAAAGAGAGTTTGCCTTTTGCCTTCCTTGGAGGCTAAGAGAGTATAACTTGCCATAGGGCGACCTTGCCATAGGGTGTTTTTTCCATGGCTGAGCAGAGATTGGAATCCTGATTTCCATATTCATAGTCAATTACATGACATTGGCTGCCTGTGTAGACTTTACGTAAGTTTTTTAAAAAAACACCATAAAATTGATAAGAGTAAAAGATACACCACCCTACCAACAACTGGAGAATAGCAAAATATATATAGTCCATTCACTTTTGCTGGGTTAGGAGTGAAGGACACTCATGAATGTGGGAAAACAGCAAACAAAAACCCCCAATATTTTTCTTTTACCTAAGAGAACACCTCTCCGGGAATCTCTAGGTCCTCCAGTGCAACTCTATGGCCAACAACTCCCAGAGGTTGATAACAGAACCATGCTAGAAGACCTAGGTAAGTGCTTCCTCTACAAACTTCCTAGGTTTTCCAGCACAACATATGGTCAACCTCTGGCAGAATTGTGCTGGAGGTCCAAGAGATTCCAAGACAGAACATATTAATCAAAAGGGCAAATAATCAAAGCCGCAAAAGTCAAAGCTGCAAATGTGGAGGGCCACCTGTAGACAGCTAAACAGACATAAACTGAAAGCTAACTATTATTCACTTACCACATTACTGCACTACTTTTTTATAGTGCTGAAATTCCACTTTTACTGCTCTGGCTGCCTCCTGTTGCATTCTGGGGTTTGTAGTTCAGTGAGGCCTAAGAGCTTTCTGGCTGAGGATTCTAAATGCCCCTCCTTAAACTGCAAATCCCAGAATGCAACAGGAGGCAGCCAGAGCAATTAAAAGTGGAATAGCAGCACTGTAGTAGTGTAGTGTGGTAATCTAGTTGGTCTCCAATCTCCATCTGAGGAGTTAGTCTAGCTGTGAACCAATGGCCACAACAATCAATCCATTTATTGGGTTTCTTTTTCCCCCTCCATTTCAACATCATTGTTATTATCATCATCAGTGTTATGATTGGTACCATTTAGCCAAACATGAAATGATTAAGACAGTTCAGGGCCTGGAACAATTCCAGAAGCAGGAGACCCTTTACGTATATGTAGGAATACAGCAGGCACAGAAAATAAATAAAATGACCAAACAGTAAATAAATGACAGACAGCAGCACAAACATCTTCATGTCTGAACCCATTTTCAGTTCTACACGAGACTAATACTCTGATGCCATGCATTTTACTCACTTACTCAAGTTAACACACAAAATATTGACAACAGGAGATTCCGGAAATGACTATGGAAAAAAAGGAAGTAAGCAAGCAGTGCCTTTTTCATGTACTCCTGACTCAGAAGGTGAAGGGCCTGGAGCAACTGTACCAATGGAACCATTGATAATTCAGCCCTGGAGCCAGATAAAGAGTTCTGGAGAATTCAAAAGCCTGCAGTTTTGGAGAATTTTGGCTGGTACTAATTAACTAGCCAGCTGAGATTTTTTTTTTTTTACCTTTTTACATTTCTACTTACATGGTTTTTTTAAATACAAAGAGATGTAAAATAATCTGTTTAGTATTTAGTCTTCCAAGTTTACCTATCTACAAAGCATGTACTATACAGAAAAGAAGCCCTGCTGGATGAGATCAAAGGTCCATCTTGTCCAACAAGATTCTCCAATTTGTTGGGAATTCATTCTAATTACAATCCAGCTTTTTGCACATATAATTAAGTTGCTCATAGACCAACTAATTTGGAAGGAACATCACATGTATAGCAGGTCTGATGCCAGGTCATTTTACTGCATGTGTTTTCAAGGGTATAGTCGCTTAAACCATCTTTCTATGGTTTAGAAAGATCAGTACAGTACAAAACTAGTTTGGAACCTAACATCAGCAGCAACCATACTGGCTTTCATGAAATGGTGAAATTCAGTGGACCTTTATTGAAAGAACAGCAAATGCAGTACAGGTATAATTCAGTTAATGAGTGTGTTCCTGGGCATTACTTCTTTAATAGAAAATCTGATGCCAGAGGCATAAATAACATGGAAAACCTGGAACAGCGTATTGCCACACATGTTCCAGCAAATTTCTTATCCAAAACTAACAATATGCACAATGAAGACACCAGATCCTGTTTGATCTTTGAATCTAAGCAGGGCCAGCCCTGTTAGTACTTCAATGGTAGACAGCCAATGAATACCAGGTGCTGTAGGCTGTACTTCAGAGGAAGGAACTTGCAAAACCTCAGCACATTTCTTGCCTAAGGAAACCCTATGAAATTCATTGGCAGGTGACTTGAAGGCTCAGTCGCATGCACACACACACAACATACACATGTGAAATTAAACAAGTAGATTCAGTAAGCCTTATGTAACTAAATTGTATATTTTGAACCTTCTAGAGACTGCATTAAAACTTCCAAAAAGCATCCATTCTTTCACCAACTTCCATGTTTTTTATGATTTTCACTTTGGTAGCCAAACATCTACATCTTTGGTCAGACCTCACCTGGAATATTGTGTTCAGTACAGGTCACCACAATTCAAAAGGATATTGACAAGCTGCAGCATGTCCAGAGGAAGCAGACCAAAATGGTGAAAGGTCTGGAAACCATGCCCTTTGAGAAGGGGCTTAGGGGGTTGGATATGTTTCATTTGGAGAAAAGATGTTAAAAGGGGGCATGATAGCCATGTTTAAATATTTGAAGGGATGTCATATTTGAGGACACTCAAGCTTGTTTTCTGCTGCTCCAGAGACTAGTACCTAGAGCAATGGATTCAAGCTACAAGAGAAGAGATTCTACCTCAACATTAGGAAGAACTTCCTGATGGTAAGAGATGTTTGACAGTGAAACACGCTGCTTTGGAGAGTGGTGGAGTCTCCTTCTTTGGAGGTTTTTAAACAGAGGCTTGATGGCCTCCTGTTGGGAGTGCTCTGGTTGTGTCTTCCAGCATGGCAAGGAGTTGGACTGGATGCCCTTGTGGTCTCTTCCAACTCTATGATTCTGTATATGCTGGAAGTAGCTCATGAAGGTTTATCCACTTTGCCCGTTCCCTCTGCTCGTGCTGCATACTTCACCCTCAGTAGCAGTTTCTGAAAGCATCTTCTGTTTATCTTTCACATAGGAAGCAGGCATGGTAGAAACAGCTACAGCAGAATCCCACTCTTGGGCTAGCCTTTATTGCACTGCTGATGAAAACGCACTGCTATAACCTCACACTGAAAAACTGTGTTTCTCCAGTCCTCTTTCACCACTCTCCCAATGTCAATGCTGCTAAAAATCTCCCAGCTAGATAGATGAGGAGGAGGGGAAAAGGAACTTTTTTGGTTAACTGAAGTAGGTCTGTATTTGAATGACAGAGGTACTAGGGCCTCTTTTCTTTTGTAATAAATGTTCTTGGTCATTGCTTTTAGAAGGCTATGGCAACTTTTCCCCCCCCCTAATAAGGTCAAAGAAGGATTCATACATTCATTTAGGGCAGTGGTCCCCAAACTGTGCCATTTAAGAGATTTTGGACTTCAGCTCCCAGATGTTGGCCAATAGTCTGGGCTTCTGGGAACTGAAGTCCAAAATCTCTTAAAGAGCACAGTTTGGGGACCCCTGATTTAGGGCCACTGCCTTTCTCCTTGTAAACTGAGAAGATATGGAGATTAGATGGGACATCTTAAAATGCATACTGAGAAATAGTAGACTATAAATTGAAGAACTCAGGGGAGATAAGAGTCCCTTGTATTATTTTCGTGATAGCAAAATACAATTTGAGTATAATATGTGCAAGAACACATGTCATATGAATAGAAACCATTTTTATATCTACAGACTCATGAAGAGAAGGAGAGACAAAGAAGAACCATTGCATGAAAACTAGGGCGGGTTACAGACCGCCATTTGGGACGTCCTTAGGACGTCCCAGTTTAAAAAAAGGGGCATCTCTTCTAGATGCCCCTACTCCTGTTATGGACTCTGTCTGTAACAAATGGTGGCGGCCGTTCCACACGGCCGCCGCCATTTTGACGTCTTGGATGCCTACTGTCTAGACATGTCGCGGTGGAAGTGATGCCACGAAAGCGCGCCTTGCGCTTTGCAGCGCCACTTCCGGGGCCCAGGAAGGAGCGTGATTTCCGCGCTCCTTCCTCACAGAGTCCAGGAGTCCCACGGTTTAGAAGCTGCGGCTCCCGGACACTGCAAGCGGCGCTGGCAGCAGACCGCCGCAATTCGGCGGTCTGTAACATGCCTAAGTGAAACTTTAGTTGACTCTACTATTTAATGTTCTACTTGCTTCAGCTGGCAATGTAAGAAAAATGCAGGTAGTTTATTTGTGGGAATTTTTTTTCTTACTTCTTGGCTAATTTCTCACATCCCAATTATAAGACATGTAACTTGTTTTTGTTTCAGGAGATTTAAAAACTGACCTGGATCAGACCAAATGTCCATCTTGCTTCCTACAGCTGCAATGAAATATCTCTAGAAAATCCACAAGCAAGGCTTGAGCATTAAAGCCCTGGTATACGGAGCATTCTGCCACTGAACAATGAAGTTTCACTGAGCCCTCCAGACTTTAACATTGCTATCCTCCACTAGTTCATCTACTCTTCTTTTGAAACCACCTATACTAATGATCTTTGCTATATCCTGGGGTAGTGGATTCAGTCAACTATGTGTACTATGAATGCATGCGTTCTTTTCTCCATTTTTAATCTGTCAATCAACATTATTGCTTGACTCTGTTTTAGTATTATGAGAAATGGAGGGGAAATTCTCCTTTTGCCATGGCCTATAGCATTTCCAAATGCTTAATCATTAGTTCTCTTTTTCCAAAACAATGTTACTTTCCTTTTTAGCTAGAGATGGTGCTCTACATCACTAATCATTCCAATTGCCATTTTGAAAACCCATCTTCCAATTTTGTACATTCACTTAAGTTTGTTTTTTTAAGTTCTGGGGATTAAGAACTATCATTCTGGATGCCATTTTTTAAACACATCTTCCTATTTTGTGCCATTCACTTAAGATCTGGGGAGTGTGTGTGTACACACACACACACACACACACACACACACACACACACACACACCCCTACCTACAAAATGTTTCACAAACCGGTCTGTTGAAATACAACTTTGAAACAAATTTGCCCAAACGAAACAGTAAACTTTTGTAGGTATTCTCTGTCTTGTCATCAGAAGGCAATGCTTCCTTGACACATACACTACAATTCAAAAACAAGCCTAATGTGTTCAATGGAATTTACTGTGAACAAACTGGTCACAGAGTAGCTAGAAATGTAAAGGCCTATAAAAAGGGAGGGAAAGGGGTTTTTTTTTCCTCCTACATCTAGACTTTTCTGTCTCCCCATCCACCAAAAATTGAAGTAATTTGCATTATGAAATGTTTTATTTCAGCATGTTGTACAAAATATTTTAGGCAAGATGTTAATATATATATCATCTGGCCTCTGCTCCCCCATTTCTACACATATTTAGAAGGTGATGCTAGAAAGAAACCTTTTGATGTTGCAGAATACAAAATATTTTCAAGTATCTGGTCCAGGGATGCAGTTCACGATTCTGACAAACACACCCTTATTACAACATGGTGCCTTTGAACAAGTCTGCTTGTGGCTCCCCTCCTTGCCCTCTTCAGACTCCCTGATCTTCTGCAGCATGTGAAAGAAACTGGTCCGTGTTTGGAAACACTGACACCAAATTAAGAAATAAATTGTTGTACAAAGGATTAGACAGTTTAACCTCAATCTGGGCAAACCTTTTTCAAGAAATCTATGAAGATGACAAAATTAGTTATCAGAAGCAGCATAAGCTGATCATGATAGCTCAGAAAATGAAACTGACAAGACAGAATTTCATGCAACAAAATGAGTATCCTGATTTTAGCCCTGAACCCCGCCCCAGCTTTCCCCCTCAGCCTTTTTTCTGAACATGGATGCTTTCTGTGTCTTCTTGGAGGAGATGATGATGTTCAGAATACATAATACCTTTCTTTGTTTTACTATAACAGTAATGTTTTTTTCTCTTTTCAATTTTAACCTTTTGCCTGCTCCTCAGAAAAAGACAAAAACCATGAGAGAGTTTTTCAGTGTTCAGCAGCTATGTCTAAGTGGGAGGGGGATTCAAAAATCAATCATACATTGTGTAATCATATACAAAACACAATGATTTAAAGGCCAAATCAAATTCTACAGCACACATTTTACGTTGCTACATATAAAGAGTGACTTTTAAAGGACACTTTAAAAATAGTGTATTTTTTTTCAATTTCCGCCCAAATATGTTTTATTTTATTTTTTTCACGAGGAAAATAGATATTTCCCCAATGGTTTAAAATTGCAACTACAGCTACTTAGTTATCCAAATTCTTTCTACAGAAGTCCTTCATTTCAAATTATCTTCCATGCACCACAAAATCTGCCCCTTATAAAGAATAAAAAGCCACTGAGAGATCCCTTCAATAAACAAAAGACAAGGTTGGTAAAACACTTCTTCCAATGTTATAAAAATTGTATCATCCAAAGATTGATGAACTGAAGCAAATAAATGGCATCCACTGAACAACCCATTTAGAGCTAATATTTATTCGGTGCTGAACATATACCTTATTGTTCTTATGGAGTTCATTCCCAGGTAAACATATTCAGGGTGTATCTGTCCTTCCAGCCATAAAACTATTTGGATGTTAAGTCTCACTGCTTTCTAAGCAGCAAATTTGGTTTTATCAATATTTTATCTAAACTACTGTGAAATGCACAAAGAAATCTATTGAAAACTCAAAGAGAATAACTGATTCCAGTGAGGTTGCTTTAAGAGTCTATTTCACAATCCCACATTAACTTGCTACTCATTGTAGATTGTAGATAAACAAATTGTAGATAAACAAATTTCAGCTATGTTTGTTTAACTACCAGTTTGCTGACAATGGTCTTAATCTCCCAAGCCCTGTGGCTAAACATTTCAGAAAAGCTTGTTTAGAGAGCCTAGAAAACACATAATTGAAATGAATATAGGGTGCTCAGCAGGAGTGTTTGATGGACAGTGAAGAGTGTGTCTATTAGACTTGAGAAAGAAAGCGGAATACTGGAAACTGGACTGAGAATTTGGCAGCCTAACTCCACCGCAAGACCCTGTCATGATATGATGATGATGGTGGTGATGATGATGAATTGTCTCCCAACTCACAAGGGCTCTTGAGGCAATGAACAAATAAAAACCAATTAAAATAATACAAAGATAAAACATTTTACTCTTTAAAAACTCCAAAACGCAGTACAAAAATAATTCTAGAACCTAATTTTGAAATTGTTTAAACAGTCATTTGAAACACTGAATGCCATGAGGCACTGTACTGTTTTGTCTGACCACCAGATGCTTAAAAGAGATGGAGCCAGCCTAACTTCCTTGGGGAGGGAGTTCCACAGTCGAAGCGCTGCTCCAGAGAAAACCCTGTTATTTATTTATTTATGTATGTATGTATGTATGTATGTAGTTATATCCCACCCTTCAGCCCTAATGGCTCTCATATATGGATATGTTATACATATC
This sequence comes from Sceloporus undulatus, assembly GCF_019175285.1. Lineage (NCBI taxonomy): Eukaryota > Metazoa > Chordata > Lepidosauria > Squamata > Phrynosomatidae > Sceloporus > Sceloporus undulatus. The sequence goes on from NC_056523.1 coordinate 247,582,617, forward strand.
CACCAAGCTAACTTCACAAAGTATATTTTAAGAGATACTTTCAAGCAACACTATTATAAAGCCCATTTTTCAATTGGCACAGTTGCTGGAACCATCAAGCCACAATTCCTGATGAGCTCTAAACCCAAACATTTATATAGCCAATCATGCATTATTATTTTTTTTACATACCTATAACAAAATAACAGCAGATATCAAATACAGTACTATCACTGTAACACGTGGAATGTATGTAGGTTCATTGTATATATGACACGATTAAATAATCAACTGTTGATTATTTGTTGAAGCTCCATTACCAGATGCAAATGCTTAAGTAAATAGCATGTTCGAAACTCAAGGAGGTTACCATGTTTTTAAACCTATACTTCTCTAATCTGAGATCACTCCTAACTCTGGATGTAATGCAGTCTTAATAAAACAGGAAATGGAGAGCAAATGCAGCAAATGGTAAACTGTAATGTAGGGTTGCTGCTGTATTTGACTGTCATGACAATGTGATACAGTCCAGTGATATCACAGCAACAAAACGACAGGCACACATATTGCATTTCCAACCTGCCTCCACTAAAACACTGAACAATCCAACGACACGTTGTTCAAAAAGCAAAGATTCTTTGCAGCACGACGCTCTTCCTCCATCTGTCTCCACAGCCCTATCATAAACCAGAAATTACGTAAGGAAAAAATAAGAGATAAGCACACATTGCTATATAGCCAGTGAAATGAAAGTCTGTAGATCTCTCAGTTGTGAGCCATTTTTAGTTTAGCTCAAAACACACTGTACCCTAGATAGCATAAAGCAGAGAAAGGCTTCAATAAAGCAAGGAACCATTCACGCCTTCTTCCACACATGGAAGCCAGTTTTATAACACCACGCCTTCCCAGCAAACAGTGCTGCAGACATTTTTTCTTTCCAGGCCGTTACTCTTAGTCACAATCTGTCCCTCTGACTTCAGCTCTGTATCAAACGCATCAAGCAAACCTTGTCCAAACAGGATTCGCCATGACAAAATAATCTTTCTGTTTTGAAAGAAAAAAGATAGACAATAGCAGTTGGGAATTACAGCTATCTTTATTTTAAGGGGTGCCCTAAAATGTAAACAGCCCCACTGCAGAAAACAGTTCCTATTTTCACACAGGCTACATAGCAAAATGGATACCCCTGTTATAGCCATCCCTGGTCCAAAGTTTGTTTTCCCTTTCATTCTATGCCAGCCAACCTTGGACAGACCTAAACGCTCCCCTGAGTATTTTAAATGTAAGCTTTGTTAGGAGGACAAAAAAGGAAGAAGGGAGGGGAGAGGGGGAAAAGGAATGTGGCAGCACCTTTAAGATTGTGAGCTTCCCCCCCCCCCCAGCATGAGCTTTTCTGGGTGATACAGGGATATTATGGCCTTGGAAAGGGGTGAGAATGTAATGGGATCCAGAAAGATGCAAAGAACGTCCCTTGCTCTAAATTTTCCAAAGGCATCTTTCATATCTTTAGGGTTAATGTAGATGTCTGAAAGCAATAAATCTGTTTACAAAAAATCCAGTGGCCCAGGATTCAAAATGAAAGATTCCTTTCTTTCTATGTGCAGCAGTGAGGGCTCTTGTATCAATACATATAGTTTGTTATGAAGCCACTATCTTTGTTCCTAATGGACTGGGCTTTGTGAATATTGCAACTCCTTCTAGGGTACTACTGCCATTTCTAAAGCCAGGTTGGTTTGGAAGGTGGTCATTATAATTTCTTTCTCCAAGGATGACGCTTGGTAAATATTCCTTACTATATGTCCAAGAAGGCTGGGTTTGGGGTACTGCTGCCATTTCTAATGTCAGATTTGTTTGGAGGGTGGGCATTGCCATTGCCTTCAAGGATGGCACCTTGTAAATATCTCTTGCTATGTGTCCAGGAAGGCTAGCATCTTCTGAAACCGGTTTTGGGATACTAGTGCCATTTCTAATATCAGATTTGTTTGGAGGGTGGCTTGCCTTGATCCGTAAGGAGAGGCAAGATATAAATCAAAATTATTATTATTATTATTATTATTATAGTAATTGAGGATGGCACCTTGTAAACATATCCCTTCTTGTTATGTCCAGGAAGGCTGACATATTCTACAGCTGTTTTGGGGGGGGGGGGGGGACTTCCACCTTTTTTAATTTCAGGTTTTTGTGGGGGGGGGCCTTTTTTTTTAAAAAAGGAAAAATTGGGGGGGGGGGAACCTTATTCTGCAAAAGGAGGAGGAGGCAGGAAGGGGAGGCAAGGCATCCTCCTCCTTGAGGCTGTGAGCGCAGACCTGGAACAATGCAGAGGATCACTGCTGTCACCATCCATCCCTGGAGGCAACTCCTCCCTTCTCCCCCCTTCAGCCTTGGGAAATAAATGCGTGTTTTCAGGGGGGATTGCAGGGATATCTTCCCCCTTTGCCACCCATCCCTTCCTCCCTCTGCTGCTGCTGCTGCTGCAGGTCCCTCTCCTCTCTTCCTCCTCCTCCTCCTCGTCCTCCCCCTTCCAGCTGCCTCTCTCTCCATTTTGGGCAGCCGGCCACTCTCCTCCTCCTCCTCCCCACCCAGCAGCCCCTCCGAAGCAGCCAGGCCAGGGAGCGGAAGGAAAGGGAGCCTCCAGCTCAAAGGAGGCAGGGCAGGAGGGGGCTAGTCCTGCAGGAAACCAAGGCGGTGGCAGCCCCAGCCCCATTGGAAAAGGGAAGGAAGGGACTCCACTCTGCATCCCCCTCCCTGTCCCTTGCACACTCACACACACAAACATTCATATACACACTCATACACAACACACACACATATACAAATGCACACACGCCCCTTCCCACCGCCTCCACGTCTTGGTTTGCTGTGGGTCGCCCTAACTCCCAGAATTCCATAGCCTTGCGCCAGACACAGGGTTAAAGCGGTGCCAGACCGGGTTATTCCTGGAGTGTCCCTGCAGCGGGAGAGCCGAAGAGGGGCCCCTGGATCGCTCCCTGGCTCCCTGGCTGACTCACCGAGGAGGAGCAGCTTGAGCTCCCTGCGGGCGTCCCTCTTGTCCCTGCGGAGCTGCCTCTCGATCTCGTCGTTGATGCGCCGGGCTTCCTTGGCTTCCTCGCTCAGGCAGCACGCCATGATGGACTCCAGAGTCATGCTTCCCTCCAAGGGAGCCCTCGCTCCGGCGCAGCCCCCGCGCGCGCCCCTCCGCCCGGAAAGAAAGAGAGCAAGAGGGGCAGGGAGCGAAACCAAGCCCCCGCCCAGCCCTCCCTCCAAGACAGCAGCGGCCGCCGCCCTCCTCCTCCTTCTCCCGCTGCTGCTGCGATGATCCCCAGCGAGGAGGAGGGAGCCCTCCTGGCGCAAGGGAGGCGGGGGCTTCCGCCACGGCAGTCTCGCCCCTTCCCTACTCCTCCTCGCCCGCCTCAGTCTCATGCACCAAAGCGCCGGGGAAGAGGAGGAGGAGCAGGAAGGATGATAACAACAACAACAATAATAATAATAATAGGAGGAGGAGGAGGAAGAATAATAAGCCCCTCAGAAGCAGCAGCAGCAGCAAAGGCGCCGCCCTCTTCCTCCTCCGCCTCAGAGCTGCTCAATAAAGCCGCCTCAGGAGGAGCCTCTGCTGCCCTTCCCTCCCTTCCCTTCTCCCCGCCTCAGGGGCAGGGCTAGGCCTCTCCCTCTCTGCCCCCTTGGCAGCAGCAGCAGCAGCAGCAGCAGCAGCAGCTCTGCTCTCCACTCCAAAGGGAAAGCGGAAATGAACATCATCTTCATAATCATTACCAAGCGTCCTCCTTTTCCCGGACAGCCCCTCCCCTTTTCCAAAACGTCCTCCATTTTTAAAGGAGCCTGGCTTTAACATGGGGCACCATAGAGGTCCTCCGTTCCTGCCTCCTACAGCCCAGGAGGGATTCCAAAACGTCCTCCATTTTGTGGTTTGACATTTCTAGTCAACAGAGGTCCTCCATCCCAGCTTTGAGCCCAGGAGGAACTCCAAATCGTCCTCCTTTCGGTGCTTGTCCAAGAAGCCTGTGTTTAACCTTTCTATGAGGGCGAACAAACGTCCGCCATTCCAGATTTATGCCCAGGAGGGATTTCAAAACGTCCTCCATTTTATGCATAACCAAGAAGCCTGGGTTGAACATTTCTAGGAGGATGACCAGAAGTCCTCCATTCCTGCCTTCTGCCCAGGAGGAACTTCAAAACGTCCTCCATTTTGTACATAATAAGCCTGGCTTCAACCTTTCTATGAGGCTGACTAGAAGTCCTCCATCCCAACCTCCTGCCTAAGGCCTTCCATTTTGTGCACGACTAGGAACCCTGGGTTTAACATTCCTAGCAGTGTTTCGAGCTTTATTCAGCCATTTCCCTCCAGCGTCCTCCATTTTTGTCCTCCTTGTCTCACTCCCTCCTTCCCTGCAGGGCCCTCTGGCGCCTGAGGAGATTTTGACTGGAGAGCCTCTGGGTCTGTTGGCCCTGAGAGGCGGGAGAAATGGGGAAGGAAGGAGGGCGGGCTCGGCCTTCCTTCCTTCCCCTGCCTTTAAGGCTGAGCTGAGGCGGGAAGGAAGGAGGGAGGGCAGGGAGGCAAATCTATGGAGCCAGGAAGGCTGGATGGCTTGCTTTCCCGGGCGTGGCCAGCAGGGAAGAAACATGGCGGCCATTCTTTGGCTTCCTCCTCAGCCTCCCCTAAATGGGAAGTGAACCTTCCTTGAGAGAAAATGATTTGAATCAAACACATGAGATTTAATACAAAGTTAGAAACACATGGATAGAGAACAGAAATCATATAAGACTATATCATCATTAGGTAACACATATATTGAGGAACCTTCAAAAATGCCATTCCCCCTCCCCTTCATTTCAATGAATGAATAAATAAAATGTCATATATAATCATATACTACAAATTAGGTAACACATATAGATAGTCAGGAGACTTCAGCCCCACTGTCTGCAGTGGGTCCACAGGGAGAGGGGAAAATGCCATTCCCTCTCCCCATCATTTCAATGAATAAACAAAATGTCAAGGAACGAAAGGGGAAACCCTCACCCCCACCCCTTAAAAAAGTAAAATGATAATCCTACAAGGCAGGGTTTATTATGTGCGCCTGTTTTATTCCTGCCTCTCGCCTCCCCCACGCATATACATTTCTTATGCATTCACAATATTATATTTGATGCTAAGCATTTGGGGAGGAGTAGGAGGAAGCAGCAGCAGCAGCAACAAAGCCCCAGATGCAGGGTGGGTGGCTGAAGACATGGGAGGGAATCTCAGGCTGACTGGTTTGTTTTATTTAGCAAGAGCTTTCCTTGGGTTTCAGTCCTCTCTGCTTCAGGTTTAAGATGCAGTGAAGGATTGCTGGAGAAATGTTATATCTAGGGGTTGAGGCAGAGGAAGAAAGAAGGAAGGCCTCTTCCCAATCATCCTCAAATGCTGCCCTTCCTAGTCCTGCTGGGCCTAATGTTAGCTAAATATTTGTCTTTGTACAGTGGGTCTTTATTATCTGCTGGGGTTTGGTTCCAGGATCTCTCATGGATAACGAAATCTGTGGATGCTCAAGTCTCTGGATGCGCAAGGTGAAGGGTCTGGAAACCATGTCCTATGAGGAACGACTTACATGGCTGGGGATATTTAGCCTGGAAAAGAGAAGGCTAAGAGGTGATATGATAGCCCTGTTTAAATACTTGAAGGGATGTCATATTGAGGAGGGAGCAAGCTTGTTTTCTCCTGCTCCAGACACTAGGACCCGGAGCAATGGATGCAAACTGCAGGAAAAGAGATTCCACCTCAACATTAGGAGGAACTTCCTGACATTAAGGGCTGTTCAACAGTGGAACACACTCCCTCAATGGAGAGTGGTGGAGTCTTTTTCTTTGGAGGTCTTTAAACAGAGGCTGGATGGCCATCTGTCAGGGATGCTTTGATTGAGAGTTCCTGCATGGCAGAATGGGGTTGGACTGGATGGCCCTTGTGGTGTCTTCCAACTCTGATTCTGATTCTGTAAGACATCCTTTCAGACATTTCAAGATGGCTCCCATGTCACCTCTCCACCTTCTCTTCTCCAAGCTCAACATGGAGGGCTCTCCCTCTCTGAAAGGAGAGAAGACGGAAAGGGATGAGATGATGACTGCCATCTTGGAGCATCGGGGGGGGGGGGACTCCCATCAAATAGAAGATGGAGCCTGAAGATCTTGTCTTCTGCTGCCCCAAGACTAGGCCAGGAACTAATGGACTCAAACAACAAGATGCCACCTAAATGTTAGGAAGAACCATCCAAAAGTGCATCAATGGGTAATGGCCTCTCCTCCCTTTTGGAGGTCTTCAAACAAAGTTCGGATGGCCATCTCTTGGGAGTGCTTTAGTTGCGGATTCCTTCATGGCCCTTGGTGTCCCTTCCACCTCTGAGATCCTATGAATCTATGGAATATGTTTGACCAACTTGCTTTGTTGTTGTTGTGTGCCTTCAAGTCCTTTTAAAAATGCAATGTTTTTAATTGTTGAAATTGTTTGATTGTATTTTAAACTTGTATTTTGCTTGTTTTATAGTGTTTCAACTTGGACTGTTTTAGACTTGTAAGCCGCCTTGAGTCCCTGTACTGGGAGGAGAGGCTTACAGGGAACTGTCTAATTAAAAGAACCGACTAGATTACCGCACTACACTCTTACAGTGCTGCTATTCCACTTTAACTGCTCTGGCTGCCTCATGTTGCATTCTGGGATTTGCAATTTCGGGAGAGGTATTTAGAATTCTCAGCCAGAGCTCTTAGTCTTCAATGGACTACAAACCCCAGAATGCAACAAGAGGCAGCCAGAGCAGTAAAAGTGGAATAGCAACACTATAAAACTGTAATGTGGTAATCTCCTTACAAAATTCCAGCAGCTATAACTGTTTGTGCTCACATTAAAGCAGTGGTCCCCAAACTGTGCTCCTTAAGGGATTTTGGATTTCAGATCCCAGAATACCAAACTATTGGCCAACATGGCTGAGGCTTCTAGTAGTTCAAGTCCAAAATCTCTTAAAGGGCACAGTTTGGGGACCACTGCACTAAAGACTAGAAGGATAAGAGAACAGAAGGAGGTCAGTGCTTCCAGAACAGATAACACTCTTGCCTTTCACCAGGGGATAGTTTCTGTTTTTTAGTAAAAGTTAAAGTATTATGTTTACATTAACTCATGGATAAGTCCACTAAGGTTTTTGGGGTCAATTTTTTGACTTAAATTTCTAGACTTATACACGAGTATATACAGTATGCATGGATTTTATTAATACATTATTTCTAGGAATCTCTAGGTCCTCCAGCGCAACTCTGTGGTCAACTTTAACCAAAAGGCACACTGAATGACCTAGAGATTCCTAGAAAGAACACTCCACTAGGCCTTTGTAGCTCCTCCTGCAATTCTGTGGTCAATGTCTGGCAAATGTTGACCATAAACTTGCACTGGAGCACCTAGAGATTCCTAGAGAGGTGTCCTCTCCGGTAAAAGAAAAATATTGGTTTTTTTTATTTGCCGTTTCCCCACTTTCACAAGGGTCCTGTGCCTCTAACCCCAGCAAATGTGGAGAGACCACTGTATTTCAGAGTGTAAAATGGAGCATAATGTTGTGGGTGGCACCACACTTGTTAGGTAACAAAGATGAACCCAAACTATTTGAATACATGTCTCCTGCGCCCCCCCCCCATCATCTTTAGGACCTCAGGTTACTGAGTTAAGACTGCCAACCATCCAGTTTGGGTACATGCTTCTTAGAAGTCAGGTTTGGCAACTGTGGCTGATTTCTCATAGGTTCTCTGGTTTTTATGAGTTCTCCGAACCCACTGCTTCAAAACTGAAATCCTGTATGTGGCACAGGAGGTGCAGAAGGGAGTAGAAAATTTGTTTAGAGAAGCTCTTTAGGTCCGGTGTGAGAACAGAGTTGCTGCCTACCCTGCCCTTTTACCTTTAACAGCAGCAGGACTTGCAAAGTATCAGAAGAGTTTTCACAACATGGAAAATAAACATCACCTGCCACCGTCAGCGTATCATGTGCTATTAAAAATACCAGGGACGGGGCAAAGAATGGTCAGGTCATTCCACACTCATACTATCTTGCTTGATGAATGGATGTGGAGACCTTGAAAGCTTGAACATATTTTGTACGCATTTAGTATTGCCAGTCTATAATAAAAGATTTGAGAATTTATCTTTTGATCAATATGTTTGCCTCTGTTTTTTCTATGATGTATGTAGGTTCTTACTGTAACAGATCTTATGCAACTCTATCCTATGCATGTATCCTATGCAGAATGTAAATCCTGTTGATTTCAGTGGTGCTTACAATCTGCACCCCTCTAGTGTCACTGGACTACAACTCACATCATCCTTCTCAAATAACCCAATTGGCTGGGTCTGAGGGGTTTGAATGTGCTCCAGTATGCAAAAAAAATAAAAATAAAAATAAAAAATAAAATCATTAGATCCTGGTGTCAGAAGACATCACAAATCGTATATAAAAATTACCTTAATATAATCTTGGAGGGTTTTTCCCCTTTTCTGGTATGTAGCTCTCTGATCCTTGGCATCTGTAATGTTGACCTGAACATTGTATTCATTTGTCCTATATAGATTTTAGTTTTGGTAAGCTTTTTCCTAAACATAATTAGAATTTCCAACATTTTAACCAGTATTAGTATTTGTGCCTTGATGGTATCTTTATGTTTAGGCATTTGTGGGTGAAAAATGTGCAGTTACCACTCTCAAATGCATGTGGCTGCTAAGCAGGCAAGGCCTTTCTTTTTCTGATCCATTAGAAATTATAACTATGTTTAGCTGTATTTAAGGAAATACAATGATATCTACAAACTCCCTTTCTAGGATGAGACCAGGAATGTAATTTCCCCTATGCATAGAATTCCTTTCCTGAACTTTCATATGGTACTTCTCTTCCTTCTCAAAACTCAAACTTTTTAATGTAACCATCATCTTATGTCCTTCCTCCTCATCATCCATTTTATAACTGTTGCACCAAATTTTCCCCTTGCTAGAATTGCTTTCTTTCCTTCCCTCATGCCATTTGCCTCATTGCCTATTTCAGATTGCGAGCAACTCACCTATATAACCCTTAAGTGCTGTGTATGTTTTTGGTGCTGTTAGAACAGGAATGATATTATGAAGATAGGAAATAAACCATTAAGCTTTTTCAATAGATTCACATGATTATGTTTTCACACAACGATGACAACGATGGTAATTGCTTGTTGTTAAGAAACAGCCTCACCATTTATGTCAAGACTGACTCTTAAGGGTCAGCTTGGGACTTCATGGCCTCCATGACAACCATGGAGATATCTCCAATTATAACTAGCCAGATACGTGAGACAAAGCACACTCTGAGGTTGTTTTTTCCACTTCCCTGAAGTGCTTTAAGACATTACCTTTGGGCGGGCATTCATTACCTGGGCTGTAAGAGTGGTTCAAATGGGACACCTTAATTTAGAGTACTCATTTCAGAATAATTTTGTTGTGCATTTGTGACCTGGTTTGAAGTCTTGTTATCTGTACCAGATCCCATGAACATGGTAGAAACAGACAAACATTTATATCCTCCATTCTTGGTTCCCCTTTCCCCAACCTTTGTGAACTATAGATTTTGGCACATGTAAACATAAGCTGTACAGAAAAGACAAATATTCAGGATCTGAATTGGGATGAATTAAGGACATCCTCCTTTCAGATATTCATAGGTATTGCTTTTCTTGAGGATACCCTATTTTACAATATATTCCTTTGGATTCTCCAGGGCTGTTTCATGTACTCCCTTCATTAAAAGGTAGTATGTCAAACTGAGAAGGATAGGACCCTTTTGTCTGGGAATCCTCAGTTTGAGAAATAGGGAGCAAGGCAAGCAGTAAACAGGAACTTTACCATGACCTATTTTGGGAGTGGCAATGGTAGAGATGAGAATTATCCCTTCTTCGAGTGACTAGTACAGTATAGATGGCTAGGTGCTTGATTTCACATTTTAGAAGATAAGCATGCAGAACCAGATGATGGAGGAATTTTCCAGAACTTTTCTCAGCAATCCTAAAATTACAGTAGGATTCAGGTGAGCTTTTACAGCAGGGTTCGGCAACCCTTGGCCTGCGGGCCGGATGCGGCCCGCGGAGGCGGCAGGACCGGCCCCAGCCTGGTCCTGCTGCTGCCGCCTCCTCCTCCTCCTCCTCCTCCTAGGCCGTGCAACCGCGCTGCCCTCCTCCTCCACCGTGCAGAGGAGGAAGAGGAGGGCCGCGCGGCCTGGGGCAAAGGAGGCAAAGGGGGAAGCCCCACGCTGCCCTCCCAGCCTCCCCACACTGCCCTCCCTGCCTCCCCGCGCAGCCCCGCACTGCCCACCTCCTTCTCCTCTGCCTCCTCCGCCCCAACCCCAGGCCGCGCAGCGCATGGAGGAGGGGGGAGGAGAAGAAGGAAGAGGAGGAGGGGGGAGCAGAAGAAGGAGGAGGAAGAGGAGAAGGAAGAGGAGGAGGGGGGAGGAGAAGAAGGAAGAGGAGCAAGAGGAGGAGGGGGAGGAGAAGGAGGAGGGGGGAGGAGGAGGAAGAGGAAGAGGGGGAGCAGAAGGAGGAGGTGGTGAGTGGCCAGAGGCCTCAAGGTTTTTTAAATTTTATTTTGTGTGCTTTAAGTGCTAACAAGTCTCCCTTGCTTTGACAATGATAGTGTGGTGGTGGTGGTGGTGGTGGTGGTGGTGATGGTGATGATGATGATGATGATGATGATGATATGAGTCAGCTTAAGAGGCATGCAGGCCTTTTCTGTGTGTTTTTGGTTCTTTAATGGTGATATTGATATCAGAAAGCCTCTGAGGCAAGGCCAATGTAAATTGCTGTGATTTTTACAAACTCATGCGCAGTGAAGAAAAACCAAAGTCCCTTGACCAAGTACACACTTCTGAGAAGTACACTTGGTGCAAGAACTGTGAAACCACCTTGACATGTTCAATATGCATAGCCATGTGAACCCATGTTCAGTGTGAAACCCAAAGAGTTTGGTTATGCAATAAGCCTCTGAAATATGCAAGAGGCCATCTTAAGTAAAGCCATGTTCAATGCCCAAATGTTCTGTTTGGAATGGGGGGAGGGGGGTTGGCCAGAAAGGGAAGTACATTTCTGCCATCTGTCTAGGAATAATGCCCAAATGTCCTCCATTTTTATCATGCCTAAGAAACATGCATTTATATTAACCTTTTTAAAAAAATGTGTCCTACATTGAAAATGTTGTCCTATATTATTTTTTTTATTGATTGATTGCCCCCCCCCCCCGTTGTCTGGGGGACACCAACCTGGCCCCCGGCTCAAAAAGGTTGCCTACCCGTTTTACAGTAATTAAGCCACATATGTAATTATCATCTTATCTGTGGCACCTCCTGTATGATTTGGGATACTCTTTTAGGCTTTACCTTTCATTTCCTGCACCACTATGATTGATAACCGTGCTTTAGTTGTGGCATCTTGTAAGACACAGCATCCCCTTTAATTATTTAGCATTTTACCATTCAACTTCCAGCTCTAGGGATATCCAGCAAATACGTTATATACACTTATTTTCTTTACTTTGAATCTAAAATGCCTTAATTTCATGACAGCATTTTCTCAAAAGTACTTTCCAACCTAATATGTCTCACCAGCACTTTTGTGGCATCAAGTCTAAATTGCAAGCATACTCTGTCTTTGATTCAAATATATACCTAGACAACAAATTCAGTATAGAGAAGTTTATCTTTGTACATGACAAGACATACTATGTGCATGCCACTCTCACTTTTACTGGGGAATTTCATTACTAAGTGTAGTTGTATGTGCTTTGCAATACTCTGACAAAATGGTCAGTATAAGATACTTCATATCCAGTGCCAACCCACAGTCATTGCCAGTCTTACTGACTGAAACAACATGCTTCTGTTGTCCCCCTAAAGAAGGACAGATGGACAAAACTAGTGATTGCAGCAAGACATTTGAAGTGTTGGGCTTTGGACTTTGCTTCAAGTATCAAAATGTCTTTGAGTTGGCAATGGTGTGGCTTGGTTAACCCCTCTGAAAAGAGAAGTACTTTGTGATAATTATCGTTGGAATTTTAAACATTCTAATTATTTCTTTGCCATATTCCTCATACATATCTGTTATGAAAGGTGGTTCATATTAATTAAAGCCACAAAAATCAAAACAAAAGAACCTGGAAAAAATAACATTACATAGGAATGCAGATCAAATACTGGTTGTGTATTCCTTGTCTGAAATGTGTGGGACCAAAAGTGTTCCATATTTTGGATTTTTTTGGATTTTGGAATACTTGTATTTGCATATGCCTATATAATAAGATATCTTGGAGATGGGACCCAAGTCTAAACACAAATTTCATTAATGGTTCATATATACCTTATACACATAGCCTGCAGGTAATTTAATGCAATATTATGAATAATTTTGTGCATAAAACAAAGTTTGTCTACATTGAACCACCAGAAAGCAAAGGTATCACTGTCTCAGCCACACATGAGAAAAGTTTTGGGTTTTGGAGCATTTTGACATTCCCAACAAGAAAGGTTCAGCTTGTACAGTTAAAATACAGTCTTTAATAAAATCTCTCTAAATTGGCAAATTTAAAGTCTGCCAAAATCATAGCCTTGTGTAAATTGGGAGAAGGCAATCAGAAGAGGAGGCCATCTTCATGGGCGGGCAACCACACAATACTGTAGGCAATACACAATGCAAATCACCTTATCCTTGCTCCCAACCCAACATGCTTCCATATGGCTGTGACACAAAGTAGGGCTTCTCCATTTAATCTGAATAATTAACAGATAGGCATTCTGGGAGAAGATGGTCCCATATTACACACACACACACACACACACACTACAAGGGAGAGGAGCGGATGGAAAATGACTAATGCAAATGCAGAATAAAGCAGTCAATTCCAACTCACTCTTCTTGCATCAGTTCCTGTGCTACTTTCTCCCTAACTCTCCTTCCAAATCACCATCTCTTATGGCATGCAAAATAAAATAAAAGCACCAATATGTAAATAAAAGTATTATTTCAAATCAGCGGTTAAACTCTTTGATGAAAACTAGTCTGGCAGATCACATAGGCCCTACTAAGCATTGCTACTAAGAAATAAGATTATGAGACCTATAACCAGGCAGGGAATGAGGGCTACCATTGAGAAGAAGGAGCTTATGCTTCTTGTTGTGTGCCTCTATGTCAATTTTTGCTTTGGCATCCTCTAAGTTGAATCTTTCATAGGGCTTTCTTGGCATGTTTCTTCAGAGGAGGTTTGTCATTGCCATCATCTGAGGCTGAGAGTGTGTGACGTGCCCAAGGTCATCCAGTGGGCTTTTATACCTGGAAATGGACCTTGATCTCCAGAGTCCTAGACCAACACTCAAACCAGTACACCACACTGGCTCTCAGGGATTGGTTAGAAGAATCCAAAATGGAATTGTTCTGATCAGGCTGGAAGTCTCTATTTTTAAGAGCTGGCTGCTGCATTTCTTTTCTAGTAGCATATAATTCCGTCAATTTAGTGCCACAATGTGAAACTGAAAGCTTGGAAAGTACACAGGAACTATCACTGAAGCCAGAACTTTTTCTTTTGTTATTCAAAGTCACTGAATTTGAACACTTGGCTCTGATGTGTTCCTTCAAGTCATCTGTTCACTTAAGGCAATCCTATTAATTTCATAGGGTTTTCTTAGGCAAGGAAAACTCAGCAGTGTTTTTACCAGTTTTTGCTTTGAAATATAGCCTACAGCACCTGGTATTCATTGGTAATCTCCCACCCATGTACTAACCAGACCTGACTCTGGCCCAGAACAGATAGGCAGGAATGAACAGCCGGAGGCCACTCCAGTCACAAGTAATCGGAGCCGCAGTGACTCACACCACACTTGCTGGCCCCAACCCATGCTGCAAAGAGCTGGACTGTCCCAGCTCCTTTTTGCTTCGGTCCAAAGGACCAGAGCATGACATCAGAACAACTTTGGGCTGCTTTGGAGGCAGGTGTTGTCTAAACACCACACCTCCAAAATGGCTGGAAGCTGCTTCTTTTGGTCTGTCTCTTCTGGGCACAGGTTTAGTTTCCAATAGCAGATGGGATCCGGTGCTTTTAGGGTATTTAGATAGCAACTTTCTTTGTGATAAGAATATGGGACTGTGATGGAGTCACTGGTCAGACTTAGGGCCGAAACAGACGGCCATATAGAGGTGGCTTGACACTGCCTCTTTGAGTGCCGGATTGGGATTGAAGCTACCACATGCCTTGGCCCCAATCCTGCTTTTTTCCAGTGCAAAAAGAAGTGGCAAAATGGAGTAGATATAAAAGGCAGGAGTGAGTGACTTTGAGTAGAGCAGGGGTAGGCAACCTTTTTGAGCCGGGGGCCAGGTTGCTGTCCTTCAGACAACTGGGGGCCTGAAGCCGGGGGGTGGAGCTTCCACCCCCGGGGGTGGGGCCGTGTGCCAGGGGGCGGAGCTCCCACCCTCTGGGGGCTGAGCTTCCACCCCCCAGGGCCAGGCCACCTCTTCTTTGCCGGCCCCTGATGGGGCCCCAGGCCCTGTCAGAGGCCAGGAAAGAGCCGGCAGGGACCGCCAGCGCTGGAGGCCTCCCCCTTTTTGCCGGCCCCTGACGCCAGAGGCCCGCTGCCGCCGCCGGAGCC
>NC_056523.1:247597661-247623176 GCF_019175285.1 Sceloporus undulatus
TGCGATGGCAAAGCGCCTCCCAGGGGCCACTGCTGCCGCTGGAGCCCTCCTGGAGGGCCCCAGAGACAGCAACGGGCCTCCCAGGAGCCCGCTGCCGCCGTCGGAGCCCTGGGCCCCGCCATTTGGGGGAAAAATGGCGGCGAAATCTCAGGCGACCTTCCCTGAGGTTGCGCGAGACTTTGCCGCCATTTTTTGCCCAAAATGGTGGCGCCCAGAGCGGCAAAAAGCTGCAACTGGCGGCGGCGGCGGCAGGAGCAGCCGGGGGGCGGCTCAAACACCTCCACGGGCCGCATCCGGCCCGTGGGCCGGAGGTTGCTGACCCCTGGAGTAGAGGTTCAGAGGGAGGTTCAAACTGAGTTGAGAGAAGGATACTGAATGAGAAAGAAAGCGTATTAGAGATTGTGAAGAGAAAACTGAAATGCCCACAACTGTAATGTTTATGTAACCATACCACCTTGTAACTATTCTACCTAAGGTACATTCTTGCTAAATGTTATTCAATAAAGTCAGTATTTATTTGTTACAACAGAAGCCTTTGCCTATGTGAACTGTAAACCATATAGGCACATAAAAACACACTACTGGAAGATATTAAACAACACTTGGGACCCTAGCCCTTATTCAGTTAGGGAAAATGTATAAAGGATGGATGCTGGGCAAATGTCATGGACAAGGGGCCTTCTAATAAGAAAGAGAGGTAAAAGGTAACCTCGTGCATAGAGCGGAGATCTCGTGTGACAGGGACAAATACGAAAACCTAGAAAAGTTTGTGTGGATGTATTCCAGGGCTGCCATTTTCTGCAATATTTGGCTTGCAAATAAAATAGGTTAGATGCAGTATAAGCTAGCTAGACTTCAGTCCCACTGAAATGAATTAAAAACAATAATCAGTACCAGATGAATTTTCACTGAGTCAGCAGCATACTATAACTGGAAAGGGCTTATATGAGTAGCAAAGCTCTAGACTGATTCACTGGGCACTCTATAATAAAGGTAATATATGACCTAAACTCTGTTGTTTTTTTTTATTTTACTATTAATCCATACTTTATATACCCTTCATTCTAGTCTGTTTGTACATAATGTCTTCTGCATAGTAAGGCAACATATATTTCTTCCACATATGTTGAATTGTTATGCAAAATAATAGACCCAAAGATGGAGATTATTCAAGAGTACAATCTCAAATTGTATTCCCTGCTCCCAATTTACAATAACACTTTTGTCATGATATCCAACCTGCTTTTCTTTTAGTGATAAAAATTGCTGTCACTCCAGAAACATCACCGCAGTTGTCTGTATCCTATGTACAATTAGACTTTTACCAGTTATAATATCTGGAGAAAAACTGTAGCCTTAGTGATACATAGTGATAATCTCTTATATGTCAAAGATAATATGTAAAGATGAACTCTTGAATAGCAATCATATTAGGCTCCTGAAGAATTTTATAATGAGTAATGAAAAGCATGTATTTATGTATATATGTACCATATGTATGTATGTAGAAAATAGAAAGGAAACAAGCTGCTGCTAAATGGTTTATTTATTGTTTATTGCTTATTCTTTTTAAAAGGCTTTTAAACATTTAATAATTTTACTACAAATTTGAAATTACAATTGCCAATATTTGGAGCAGGACAGGGGCTTAATAATTTAGTTTTTCAAATGATCACGTATTGTGCTATGGGTGTACCATTTACCTGGAAGGTCCAAATTACATTTTCAGAACTGGGTATTTCCATTGTAAGGAAAGACCTCTTTAAATGGGTAACTGTATTTCCCCCTCCACAGCTAGCATTTCACTTTGGAGTTCAATATGTACCATATTTGTGTGAATGTCAGGGCCACATTTTGGCTACAAACATTATAGATGACGTGGCAAACTTTCCCCCTCCCCATGCCCACGCTATTTTAAGACTGCTTAAAAACATCTAATTTTATGGTAAGATGTAACATAGCATTTGAAAACTTAAGGGGAATTCCTTGTGGATACAAACAGCAGTCTTTTGGTACTTTATGCATCCTTTTCCTTTGTATAAAACATACTTTTTATCTGTGTGCATCCAACAGTCTAGCACTGGAGAAAACAGATCCCCCCCTTTTTTAGTTTTATTGTATTTTTATTAAGTATTTTAAAAACAACAACAGATAATCGTACCAACAGAAAGTATTACTATGTGAGAGATATAACATTGGCGAGTTACAGACCGTCCCTTTGGGGCGGCCTGTAGGCGCTGCTTTCCTCGGTGTATCGGGGCCTCAGCTGCCACAATGGCAGCCTCCGATGCCCCAATCCGCCGCTTTCCAGGCCGCGAGGAAGCTGCAAAAGGCCGCTTCCCCACGGCCTGGAAAGGGGTGTTCTTGGGGCTTCAAGCCCCGAGGACACCCGATGGCGGCGGGGAGGAGGTGAAAAGGGCCGCTCGGCCCCTTTCTCCTCTGCGTCGCTGGGCGCAGCCATCTAAAGGCTGTGCCCAGCGACGCAAAGCTGGAAGGAGCTCTGAAATGGAGCTCCTTCCGGGGCTGCAGAAAGGGCACACTAGGTGCCCTCGTGCGGCCCCACTACGTCACAACCGCGCCGCCCCGTTTAGAGGTGGCATGCTCGTGACGTAGTCATGGCGGTGGCCATGTGGAACAGCCGCCGCCATTTTGTGCGTGCTCCGCACGTGCTAGGGTTTGGGGTGTGTGGAAGCGCCGCCGCTTCCTGATCCTAGCACGCGCAGAGCGTGCACTTTTAGGCCCGTCTATAACGGGTGTACATATCCATTACAGTTATTTGTTGTGATTTCCAGACGTATTGTATACTTAGATAAAACTGTACAATAAACAATATTATTTGATTTGTTGTTAAAAACAGATCTCACTTTAAAAAAGCTTTTAAAAACACACACAAAAAGAACAGATGATCTCTCTGTATCATTGCTATTCTGCCTCTCCTCCATCCATCCGGATGGAATAGCTACACAGTGTTTTTTGTTTCTGTTTTTTTCAAATTGGGTGCTTGATTTCCTGGTCCATCCCCAAAACCTTCAGTAACTATTCATTGAGAAAAGGTGAGGTAAAATTAGCATACTTTATGGAGAGGATATTCAAACCTTACCAATGTGGGTTCTGTCTGAAAACACTGAATTTTCAGACTTGGATCTAAAATAGGAATTGAGCACTTTCCACAAAGAACAGGATCAAAATAATATTTGCTAGATCACCAAATAAGATCACGTAAGCAATGTGTATGCACTTTAAGGAGCATTCATGTTCCTGTGTTTCCCAAATTCCTCCTCTCCTTGTCTCCCCCAACTGGCCTATCTCTTCCCTCCTCTGCAGTTTCTCTCCTGTCTCCCTGGTAACCAGCCTCACTCATGCCATTATATTTCCTCCCACCTGACCACTGCTAGATCAGGTTCATTACGCCCGCCTTGGGCCGTCCTCTTATTTATTGATTATTTGATCTGATTTGTATTTTCTCTTTCTCCCAGGACTGGGGCCTGAAGCAGCTAAACAACAAAATGGTAAGAAATGCAGATAAAAACAGATAAGCACAGGTAAAATGCATGCAAAATGTCACCATGTTTAAAAGACAAATAAGCAAACTATAATATTAAAACACTGTGTGTGTGCAAACATGCCTTCAAGTCACCTATCGCCTTATGGCAACCCCATGAATTTCATAGGTTTTTCTTAGGCAAGGAATACTGAGATGTGGTTTTGTCAATTCCTTCCTCTGAAATATGGTCTATAACAGCTGGTATTCCCTGGTGGTCTCCCATCCATAAAACAACATAAGCAATCTAGACACTTTAAGCAGAATGGCATAGTGGTTTGAGTGTTGGACTACAACTCTAGAGACCAGGGTTTGATTCCCAGCTCACAAGCTCTCAGCCTCAAGGGAAGGCAGTGGCAAACCTCCTCTGCTCAAATCTTGTCATGATAGGTTCACCTTAGGGTCATTATAAGTCGGAAACAACTGGAAGGCACACCACCACAACAGCAACTCCATCTGTATACTAACCAAGGATAACCCTGCTTGTCTTCCAAGATCAAATTGGATCTAGTACCTTTGAATGTAAAAATACATAGATGAAAACAAAAACTGCACTGATCTTGTTTAACAGCCTTTTCCTCAATGTCCAGTCAATTCCAAAACAAATTATGAAGTGGATTCGTTACCCCACCCTGCATTTGAAACTGATGCCCGAATGTCTCAGCATTGGCTGAGATATTGCTGAGCTACTTTTCCCTTGGGAAGCAGTAAATTATTAAACTTTCAACAACAACAACAATCAGGTTGTATAATAGTTGTAATGGTACTCATGTTTTCATCAGGCCATATAGTCAACAGATGCTTTGGTTGGCCTTTTACCATTCAGGTTTGTTTCATTTTGTCTCTTTGCTGCAGATCATGCTAGGAAAGGAGAAGAGGAGATTAAGATCCAAGGCAGCATGACTCTATATAGTATTTGATGAAGAACATAGGGTTGCTATTGCACGCATCTCCTACTTATCACTTCCTATGACGAATCTGGTTGGCTGTGATGGGAACATGATGCCTTTAGTCTGATCTAGCAAGGATCACATTCTATTTTGCTTTCCTTTTTAGAGTAGGTTTTCCTGTCTGAATGGTGGGGGGAGAGAACGAAAATGTTATGAGTCCAGTGCAGCTGGGAAATTTTAGGAGTTTCAGACCAATTAATGAATAAGTAACTCTTCCAAATATTTACTTTCTTTTGCAATTTAATATTTCTAAAAAGGCACTTTTCTTAATATTTTTCTCTAGCACATAATGTATGGCTAAAGCAGCTGTTGTAATCCACTTACTATGATACAAGTTGCATTTCATTGTTCCCTAATAGAAAGTCCATATGATATGACCCACTTTTGTGTTATAAAGAGATAATAGGTTATCTAGTACAGTACTTAGTCCATAGAAAAACCAACTGACTGCCTCTGAATAGATTGCCTGTGGGACTTGCTTTCTCTTCCCACACCCTTAATCTTTTTAGTGCTTTCTAAAGTAGAGCCATAGCATTCTCTCAGGTGTTTTCTTTTGTTATTGCTCAGCCAAGCCAATGATACTTGCCATCCTCAGGAAACATCTTTTGTGTGTAATCCTTCTGCTGTTACATATTACAAATGACTATACTTTATCAGCAAAGCAGCATAGCTGTGTTATTGTGTCCTTATCTTGTATAATTTTGAACTTCGCATATAAAGTCACAGATCTGCTGCATTTCATATTTTCTTGGCCTTAGTGCTTACTCTTTCCACATTCTTGACCTTTGTATGAAACCAGAATAAGTTACTTTTTTGACTTTTGTTGTTGCTAACTGCCCTCAAGTCGACCCCAACTCACAGTGAGTCTGTGGATGAGACATCTCCAAGATGTCCCATCCTTCATTGCTCTGCTTAGGTCCTGTAAATTCATACCCATGACTTCCTTCACAGAGTCTATCCATTGAGTGTCCAGTCTTCCTTTCTACCTCCCACCACCTTTCCTAACATTATTATCTTTTCTAATGTTTTATGCCTTCCCATGATGTGTCCAAAGTACAACAGCCTTAGTTTGATCATCTTGGCTTCCAGGGAGATTTCAGGCTTGATCTGTTCAAGTTGTATATCTTTACTTTTTAGGGTCTTTTCTAGTTAGGTTATAGATGCTCTTCCCATTCCTAGTCTTTTTTCTGATTTCTTGACTGCAGTCTCTTTCCTGCTCGAGGTTTGATCCAAGATATGGGAATTCTTTTGCTGTTCTGATTTCCTCATTGACTAGGTAGGTGTTCCGTGTTCATTATGTTTGTTTTCTTTATGTTCAGCATTAAGCCTGTCTTTGCACTTTCTTCTTTGACCTTTCTTAGTAGTTGTTCCAAGTCTGTGATGTTTTCCACTTGTAGCATGGTGTCATCCATGTATTTTAGATTGTTGCTATTCCTTCCTCCTATCCTTACTCCTCCTATTTTAGAGTCATAAGGCTACTCTTTGTTTGATATTTTCTGCATATAAGTTGTACAAATAGGGTGATAGACTTTTTAGACTACAGTTCCTAAATTTTCACATTCACCACAGGCAGTAACTTTTCCAAGTTCTGCATTTGTGTGTCAATACTACACTTGATCATACCCAAAAGGCTGAGAAGCAATATGAATACTGTTAGCTAATAATTTATAGTTCTTCATGTACGCATCTTTCATGATCCCGAATGTTAAGTATGCCCATTTGCTCTCTATTGTTAGACTTTAAGCCTGTATTTTATATATGATATACATTTATAATGGTGAATAATTCCAACATGTCTAGCCCTAATATAGAGCATAATCTGATTACATTACACAAAACTACTCACAAAAGAGACTACTGTATTTTTAGCCAGAAACATTTGCATAATGAAGTCTTTAGGTCAAATCTGAAACCACAACCTTTCACCCATTTTCATTTTAGAATTAAATGATGCATTTTATTACATTAGCTTACATTTATTAAACAGGCATATGAGGTCTTACTTTGACCTTATTTTTTATTTTAAACTAGGCTAACCCAATTGATTACAGTAAGATGCTGACAGATCCATTCTGGACTCTTAATCCAAGAGCTCTGATGATGGTGTCAAAGTGAAATTCATTCACCACGGTTGGATTCTAGTTTATGGTTTGATGTCAAAGTAAATACAGTTAGGGCCATTCATATTGGCATGGATTCTGTGCAAATTTACTTGGAGTTGAATTCTACTGAAATCCATGGGACTGTTCCGAACAAGAGTGCTGAGAACTGACGTGCTGATCTTTAATATGAGATTGATTAGGCATACCTTCAAAAAACTTTTGGTAAATTCATAGCTGTAATCCAAAAAGGTATTTTGAGCCCTGAATGTAATACTTTTGGCTGCAGTGTATTACTGAGTTATATGTGTTTAGCACAATAACTGTGGATGAACTTAAATATGCATGATGGTGTAGGTTTACAGGCATTCTTTTGCATTGCTCCTTCTGTAACTTTTCATTCATGCGTTTTATCATGAATTATGTATGATTTAATCAAATCAGGATGAGGTGAGTTAATCTTTAAGTGGATTAATGCATGATGTGAATGTAGTTTAATGCACGGCAGATTCACCTGAGGGTTACATGCCTGAGCTAGATAATTTCTGGCTAAATTTCATCCTTATGGTGCTATGCTCCTATGACTTTTAATAAATATTGTTTCTTAATCAGTTTTATTCTTGCACATTTATGACATTAAAAAGAGTATGTGCACAGAAGCAGCACACAACACTATAGAAAACCAGAGTGCTAAAATCCCGACAAGTGGTTAAGTGCTTTGGCAAATAAGGTTGGATTTCTGGAAAAGCTTAGAAAACCCCTTTCAGTTGCATACAGTGGTGTGTAGCTTTTTCTGCCAACAGCAAATCTTTGCATGGTATCTGAAGTGGCTTTGAAAGTTCTGTGGAAGTCAGAAATGGATTCATTAGACAATATGAAAGTCTGCTTTGGGGAGCAAGGAGACAGAGCCAGAAGGATCATAGCGTGCATGGAGTTTGTGCCCTCTGGGTTGAGATATAAGAGTTGAGCTATACTTTCACAGTACTAACATATTTGGAGCACAGTTTTAAACATGGGACAAGGGCATAAGCCCATTGAAAAAAATGTACCGTAGTTGGCTTCTGGAGAAACATGCATTAGGCAAAGGCTCTTAATCGGGAGTGAGCAGCTGCATAAACACACAAAAGCACAACCACACAAACATCACTCCACCCTATATGCTCAAAAATTTCACAGAAAATCCCACCTCATAGAGAAACATACTCAACCCAGTGAATATCTTCAACAACAAAAACACTGCACACAGATACTCCCACACAGACTGTATACAAAAATTTGCAAAAAGGAACACTTAACACACTTAAAAAACCTATTCATCCCCATAGCTAAAAGACCACAAACAACCATACCAGAGGGAAACCATATATGCATCCCCCTGTCACTTTCTGCAGTCCTTAATGACCTACCTCACAATTGTCCTGTTTGGCTCATCTTTCACCCTGTCATTCCTACCATCATCCCAAACTAACCAGATAGGAATAATAGTAAGAGCCTCCTTTCCCCCCATTTTAGATTTTAACAAATAGCCTGGGCAGGCTACAAAAGCATAAAGAAAAATTCAAAGTACAGTAATTTTCCCTAAAATTGAGGAGAGTCTGGGGAACAAACTGAGGGTGATCTCCAAACATGGTCTGGCTAGCACCAGCAGACACCATGCTGGGAGCCCCAGGGATAAAGCATGGAGCATATAAGTGGAAGAGGGTTGGACTTGTGTTATTATAATCTCCTTGTCATTGTTAAGGTTATAGGGAAGATACCAGAGGCCCTTATTTTGGTCCTCTTCTCTCGCCACCTTCATAAGCACATCTGTAGGGAACATAACAGAGAACTTGTGGAATTGGCAAATAAAGAGCTACAAAGACAGAGGCAGAAGTTATGGACTGAGATAGATGTGTGGTTAGGGTCCTGATTCAAGCAAAGAAGAATCTAAAGTACAGAAGCAACAAGTATGGTTGAAGCTGGATTGATAGTTAGGTTCAAGAGAAGGTTGATAAGGGAAATGAATTTGTTCAGCAACTTCTCCCAGTTATTGTTTGTTCAACCTGAGCAGGGGCATAGCATCTTGTGCAAGAAAAAGGAATGTGTAGCCTTCCAGATGTTGGACTGTTTCTCCATGATCTCTTGCCAATAGTTATGCCAATTGGGCTTGAGGAGAGTTGCAGTCCACAAACATCTGGAAAGTGACATTTTCCCTGCTCTTGACCTAGTAGTACAGTAGTAGTAGTAGTAGTAGTAGTAGTAATAATAATAATAATAATAATAATAATAATAATTTCTTCTGTAGCCAAATATCTGTGTACAAGGTGATACTGAAACCCAAAAGGGACACTTGATCTGCTCACTTTAGTCTACTTGATTTTCTGAGGAACCAGGATGATGGTGGAGAAGGAGGTAAGGGGTGAGAGGTAAGCTATAGGAGGTGCAGATGACAAAACAAATATTCAGGATCAATTGAGATAAACCTGAGCTGAGTGAGGAGGGGAATGAATTTCAAACCTGTGCAGAGTAACATTCATTTTAAAGTTGCATAACTTGATGTGACACGAAAAGACAAAATATAGCTTTCCTGTGAATACCTCAGTGGACTCAATACTGTACATTAGAAGCTGGACATGATGGTATTGGGTGAGAAATGCCTTTCCAAAGCCAGCAGAATAGTGTGGGCTGAAAAACATTGCCTTTCCCATGTAATTGGAACTGACAAGATAACGACTATTTTAGTCACCAGTTGAAATTGAATGTGGTTGATGGTGACTGGAGGACAAATTTGATTGTCTTGATTTTTGTGCACAGTGGTTAGTGGTCCTAAGGAGCAAAGACACAATGGCTTAGACTTTAGACAAAACAAAGCAAGGGCTCTATTACTCGAACTCCATTCTATGCTAGGAAAGTTACTCAGGGTGCTAATCTAATCTAGCTGTATTCTAAGGGAGAGCTGAGAGAAGTCTAGGAAGAAAAGGTGGAAGCATCCCTAAGAATATCTTACATTACAGAGGGAGCAAGATAGATAGAGGAGCAGGGAAAACACCTTGGGTCACTCAAATTTTCTAACTCTCTTGCTACTGCCAACTCTGAGGCTTTCTTGAATCTTCAGTGCAGAGCATTGTTGCACATCCAAGATTCCTATTTTGTTAAACATCAGTTTTCTTCTTACTTAAGTGCAATAAGTTTAATTGGTATAATTTTTATAAATATATGAAGCCTCCACCCTCATTGTTGTTGTTGGTTTTAACTGCTGTAGCAAAATATATAAAATAAATCACTTTAGTAGGCCAGCAAAGTCTTATAATGATCAGGCGGACAGACCAGAAACCAAGAACAGTTTTCCTTCGGTAATTGTTGCAGGATTTGCCATGAGCCAAAGCAGTTATGGTATTGCCTAGAGGAAAAATTAGCCTTATTAATTATCTTCTTCTTGAAGAAAATGATAGAACTTAGCTTGGTTCTTAATTGAACTAAAGGGAAAGGCAAAACAGAAATTATGAATGTGAAATGCTAATATGTTTCAGTAAGCTTATATTCAGGATGGAATGCATTTCATAAAAATGATATAATTATGTTGCATCTTGATTCTTTCATTGAAGAGTTTCACAGTGTTTGCCAAATGCACATTAAGCTTAAAGCTGGTAAATGAGATTTGATAGACTTCCCAGTGAGGTATCAGTAATATCTTAATTTTGTGCACTAGACTCTTGCTTCTTCAGTAAGTTTTTCTAGTTTGTTGTTAATAATTGCAACTACAGTGATGCATGTTTTACAGAAAATAAAGTACTGTACAAATAAAATAAGAATCTAAGCTATTCCTAACCAAAATTAGGTGGGAAGAAACATCCATTAGATCACACCACAGATTCTTTTTGTTCAAGTTTCCACTTCTTCCATGGTGTTTCCCCTTCTTTCATTATGAACAGGAGAAAAGGGAAGATGCTGTCACATTTTTCAATACTTACACTGTGGTATAACCATGGGATTTCAACAGACAGCTCTGTTTTGTAACATATGTGCTCTACAAACCAAAGGGCCACCTTCAAACTTGTTATTCTTCTCAGAATTCAGTGCTTGAATAAAGGGCAATGTCTGTGAACAGACACAGACTGCATCCCCCTGCCCCCGGCTGTACAAACTAAGGATCCTGGGCTAGAATTTCCTGGTTGACAGTGTAAATTCTAGGCTATTATGAAAAATTGCACTTGTTACCCATACTTATAATTTTCCAAACTGCTTTTGAACATTAATACATTTGTTGTTATTAATAACCATCAAGTTGGCTTCAACTCATGACAGCCCAATGAGTGAGAAGTCTGCAAGACACGCTGTTATCAGCAGCGTTGCTCAGGTACTGCAGACTCAGAATGATGGCTTTCATGATTGAGTCTATGTACCTGTAATGTGGTCTTCTTTTCCTACTGCCTGATTTGGCAAGGACAGTACTGAGGAATCCTCTGTCATCCTACTTTTCAAGCTGCTTTTAAAATGTCCTGGTTTCTTACATCTCCCATTTCTCTCTACCTTCTCAGTTTACTTCAATTGCTGCAAACTGAGTTCAGAGTATAAAAGTAGTTATTTTATCATTCTTGTTGACTTAGGGCCTGTACACACTGGTGGCAAAATGCCACCCCTCTTTGCTGCGCAGCATTGCTGCAGCAACCAAACTGCCTGGCCACGATGTGCAACAAAAAAGAAGCCCTCTAGAGCGGCTTCTTTTTTGTAGTGCTGCAAGCAGGAAGGGGAGCTGCCATAATGCCGCTTCCTGCCAGCAACATCTGTTTGCTGTATGGCAGCGTCATCATGATAGCGGCCGCCATGTGGATGGCAGGCCGCCATGATGCCGGCATCCATACAGACGAGGGTTCTGGAGTGTGCGGTTGCTGCATGCTCCGGAACCCTAGAATCAGCACTGCCACACCGCTTCCTGCCCGTATGTACCTGGCTTTAGTTATATTTTGCTTTCTCATTTTTTTGAGGCAGTTATGTTAACAGAAGCTCAGTGAAAAATTGTACTTTGGGGAGCTAATTGTTGCTGTGGCTGTGTGTGTGTGCTGAGAGAGAGAAAGACACACACACACACACACACACCGAGAATACTCTCAGAGTTTTGTGTAGGCAAACTCTGGATCATTGCTGAATTTCCCAGTTATATATTTCAAGCCCCTTGATTTTGTGGTAGGTCTCCTTGATTTGTTAATAATTAAAATCTATATTTCCTAACTGGCTATATATGAGTTTTATAATATATTATGGAAGTAAAGTGAGATATAAACATTATAAATTGATAAATAAGCCTAATATTCAGTGCTAAAGACAATAGCAGGGAAGCAGTGGCATAATATATATAGTAGCATTGATGTACTACGGTTGTGTTGATGGTTCAATATAATTGCATCTTATATGGCTATAAAAAGCAGGAGCTAGACAGAGGATTTACTCTCATCTGTCCCCCAGAAGCCTCTTCATAGCTGTTTGTAATCTGCAGAGAACATGGCTTTGCTATCTCCCAGTACTGCAACAAATCAGGCTGGCCTACAGACTGCTCATTAAATTTCCTTGCCCTTTCAGTGCCCTAGACCAAAGGACATCAATATCTGAGCACTGAGATAACAATATTGTGCCATCTTCTGGTAGAGGTTTGACTCTCACCTTTTTCTCCATCCAGACTCAAAAGTGTAAAATTTAAAAATGAAGAGTGATATCCCATGTTCTTTTCCAATTCATCTTCTTAAAATATATGTAGGGAAGTGGATTGCAAATGGCAGAAAATAGGTGTTTATGTGCAATCTGTGAGAAATGAGCCCAATAAGCTGTCATTGCACATTTGATTGGAGGGCTGATGTGTGCCTTCAGATTGTTTCTGATTTACAGCAGTCATAAGATTAACTTATTGCAGGGTTTCCCTGAGAAGATTTGTTGGGTGTGTGTGTTGCCATTGCCTTCCTCTGAGGCTGAGAGAGTGTGACTTGCCCAAGGCTATGTAGTGGGTTTCCACAGCCAAGTGGAGATTCAAACTTTCATCTCCCGATGTCATAGTCAAACACTCAAATCATTAAACCACACTGTCTTTCTAAACATTTAACCATTTCTTGATGGTCAGGGTGTTTTTCCCATAGCCTATTTTTTTCCTAAAAATTCAGTATGTACAACAAACATGAATTTAAAATAGTCCAACAAATATAAGGAAAACAGACACAACCAAGTTAGTCAGGACTCAGGATTAAAACTGCAAAGCTTTCAAGTTGCAAATATTTTCTCTCTTGTCAGCAAAATCTTTAAATGATCATGGAAGGACAAGGAACCAAGAAAAAGGGAAGCAAAATCTCAAAATAATATTTAAAATATAAAGATGCAGATATTTTCTCTTAGTAGTTTTGGAGAATTTTATAACGATCAAGGATGAGTTTGGATATGGGAAGCATCATCAAGGGATGAGAGCTTCACTCCAGTAAGGATTATGCCCTTCCAAAATGAATTTTCCCTTCATCTCCAAATTCTAGCATTGCAGATAGTGAGACACTGAAAATCATTAATTCCTTTTCAGGCTATGTGGCTATGTTCTGGAAGAGTTTATTTTTGATTTAGAGATGTAATGGATTGCTTTTCATAAGGGGAAAATGAGATCAGCTATTACTTGCATGTGTAACGTAACTGAGATTGTTAATTTTATGAAAGGTGCTCCCTGTTTTTACTGGGGAAACAGAACAGTGTTTTCACCTTTTTGTCTAGCGCCAGCACACCACTGCCCCTAGACATTCATGCATGGGCACTAGAGTTGTCAGTTCAGGATCATCCCAAGCCCTGAGGTTTCTGGGCCAAAACCTGAATCTTAGGGACCGCTCCTGGTGATGTCATTAAATTTTGTGCATTAAGTATCAGCCTCAGTTGCTCACAGCTTGTCATTCGGCAGAGACAAAGAACATATTTTCCTGTCTGGAAATTAAATTTTAGCTAAAGGTACTGTTCCTAGATCAAAGTGAAATGAGTATTTTTTTTCTTCCATGTTCTTAGAGAGATGGGATAATGAATATTTAATCTAGCCTTTGTGAATCCAGAGCAGTGTAACGACTGTGAGGGAAACTAAATAAATGCATACACGGCTGGAGAGTCTTTGCAAATAGCAGCAACAAATCAGTTAACTTTGTAAATTGTATCAAGCTGCTGCTCTGCTAGCTGAATTGGAGACTGTCACACAGCCCTTTCCTTTTGTCTGGAGCTGAGCCTTCCTAAACTAGAACGTTTGTATCCTCATCTCCAGCCTGGAGATGAAAACTGGACAGTTGGGGCCAGGCCTTGAGATCTGGCAATCCTAATGGACAAGGACATTGTACTGATAAAGCCTATACATGACCAATGGCTTATCATAGGTTTTGACAATGCTGATGTCCAATATATGGAGATGCAGTAAGCAAGGTCAGTGCAGTGCCAACACAGGGACACTCTTTGATCTGTTTACATAAGGTTTCTATGCTGGCGTGTGTAGCTTCCTTCTAAGCCTATACTTTCTGGAGAGAAATTTCCCCCCAAAAATGTTCTAAAAAGGTTTAAAAAAAAAAAAAGAGATGAAAGCATGCAGATCACTTACATTTCATTTCATCTAAAATACTTTCCATGTTGCTGGAGGATCATACAGAACAAATTTGTTTGTAATGCAGATACCCTGTTTCCCCAAAAATAAGACATACCCATAAAATAAGCCATAGCAGGATTTCTAAGCATTGGTGCAATATAAGCCATACCCCGAAAATAAGACATATTGATAGGCCTGGCGCGGAATGGAAGAGGCCAGGAAGATTGGGGCCAATGGTTCTAAAGGAAATGGAGTCGCAATAAATTCAGGATGGAATTCCGCATTTGGAGAGTTATGATGATGTTCCAGAAGAAGATGACAACTATATTTGAATAAATGTAGATTGTTGTACCCTACTTAATAAAAATAAGACATCCCCTGAAAATAAGCCATAGTGTGTTTTCTTGAGGAAAATAAATATAAGACAGTGTCTTATTTTTGGGGAAACACGATAGTAGGTTGCTGGAAAAAGGGGTATGTGCGAGTGAGGGGAGAATTGGCCAAAACTGTGGATATGCATGTTGCATGAGATTCAGTCTCCTTGATCCTTGCCCCCATTAGAAAATGATGATATTTCTTTTATACTTACTGAAGTTTTTATTTCAATTTATGTAGTAGTTCACATGGAGACTGTCGCTTCAAAATTACAACTGTAGTAGAACTTTACTTTCTGTTTGCAGTTGGTGACAAGCACCCCTTGCCTTTTTTCATCACATGGGTAAAATGGCAAAGTGTTTATAGAATGTTAAGTTTAACCTGTTTGACATTTGGGCATAGTGCTGGCATTTGGATTGATGTGGATATGAGGATATAATTAAGCTGCTAAGCAAGGCATTTAAAAAAAAAGCCTCCATCAGTCAAGTAATAAATGTATAAGAAAAGATAAAGTAAAAACAGTGTTTCATTTTGCTGCTAAATAACAGAACCTTTCTATAATGATTTCCTTATTCCTTTCCCTTCCACATTTGGTTGTGCATCGCTCCTTTCACAGCTGCTCAGCTGGCCAGTTTTGTAAGCTAAACAAAAGCCTCTTGACAGATAGTCTCGTGAATATATAACAGCCTTGATGTTGCTTTTCAGAATAGGGATGAGGCATCTCATTTTAAATTTTCCTTTTATCATATGCATAATAAGTACCAGAACCCATTATATACAAACATATAATCAAAATAATCATGTGAAATAACTTACTGCAGATAATGATGCGGTATTGTTAAGTGACGTGGATATGTGGAATATTTGGAAACACATTTTCCTATTCCAAACATTATTTTTGAAAGCACCATTTTAAAACCCTAAATCTTAAATGATAGATTAAATTTTATACCATTTATGATTGGACTGATATTCAGTATTCCAGTTGTGGATATATAACCTAGGGTCAAAGATCTGTAACTGTTTGGCAACTACATACTGTATATACTCGTGTACAAGTTGATCTCATGTATAAGTTGGCATGCGGTTGCCATGGCCCCAATCCAGCTGAAGAAGGGGCAGATGGAAGTCATCCCTTCAGGACTTTTTGTACAGCCCCTATGTTTACTTTATACTGTGAACCATCACAGGAGCTCTTGCAGGGCAAAACTATTGTGTATAAACTACAAAAATATTTTTAACATATTTAGGTGCTCAAAATGACTAGATATCTTCTGTATCAGTTAAACTGTAATTGCTAAATTGCAGTAAGAACAATAATGGCTTAGCACAATAGATAAGCTATGTTGTTTTGTCCTTCCTGAAGCACTTTGTAACCTCTCTGGCAGCTCATTTGTAGCTGAAATAGGAGCTACTTTTGCTCTTTGCAGTTCCATCTTTATAAGAGAATATATTTGTGCTTATCTTTCTGTCTTCAGGTCCTTGAAAGCTGGGCATTTGAAACATGACATATACACTTAGAGAGGATCCCAAGGGTGTGCACTTCAGGGTTATTGGGTTTTGCTATTATATTATATCATTTTAATTAACTTAAATGGGTACAGTACTTGCATTTGGATCTGCTGTACCATCTTCAGTCATTATGTAGCAGGCTTCCCTAACAGTCCTTCTCACAGAGGGTTATAGGGGCATATGGCAGGGGCTATATTCACAGACCCTGTGTTCATTCCAGCAGGGTGGGCATACTGTATTCAGCTCTGACAGCTGCATTACTTTTCTTGAAGGCAATGGGATAACAAAGATCTGTTGTAACCCATGTGAATCTGAATATGTTCACTAGACTCCTATAGAAGGAATGCCATTTGAAAGTGACTTTAAAAGAAAAGGAATCACATGAAAATGGCTCCAATTTGTGCTCTAGTGGTCCAGAAAATGCTTATTTAGTTGCTGACTTACAAAACATGGCAAATTCTGATAGTGGCATCTGGTGGTTCCTATAGCAATGCAGCAGTGTTTCTGCTTTGAGTTTTAGTTTGTAGTATAAAGGAACTATCCGAGATCCTGAACACTATTCTAAAATAGGTTCATCACCTTGCATAGTTCCTTTAAACCTTGGACTAAAACGCAGCCTGTGTTTACCATTCTATGGACACTGGAGCCACCAACCCCCACTGTATCTTAGCAGTTTCATGAAAAGAGGCAAATTATTTAGGGTATCATGGACTGACTTGGTAGTGCCCTCTTACATCATATGCATCTCCTCGTCATAATCCACTAGGTCAGAATACCACTGTTAGACAACTGCATGATACGGTAAAAGTAGGTTAAGGCAAATGAGGGTGCTAATGCAGTCCAATCATTATTTGGGATGACACTAAAAATAAAAGATTTGTAGGCTCTGTGATGCTCTCTTAGTATGAAGGGTATGGCCATTAGCAAAAAGCTTGATGTTCTCTCTCAGGCAGCTGGGTAAAAAGGTATAAAGAACAGCTTCAACTGCTCCTAGAACATTTCCAAATACTTTTGGAAGTGGTGCCTTTGTTCCTTTGCCATTTAGCATTCTGTGCCAGCTGGCTTTTGGAAGAACACTGAGGAGAAATAGCAAACAAATTTCTCTTTGGAAGCAGACTTAAAAAGGAAAGGTACTGTGAAAGAGCATAGAGGAAAACGAGGCTATAAAGTTGTGCCTCCAAGGCACAGCACAGAAGAAGGAGCTAATAGAGAAGGCCCCAAGGGTCTCGTGTAGCATTTGAGGAACTGTTACTTCCACTTGCTGCTTTTGCAGGGCACTCGATTCTTTTCACCGTGGGCTTTATTTCTTGGAAGCGATCAGCCTGAAATCTTCCTCATGCCACTTGTTAAGAATGTGACTGTGTCTCCACAAAAATGAGCTATGAGTGTTGGATATGGTGGAACTGCTGTACTGGAAGTATTGCAATAAAGCAGGTGGATAGGACTTTTTATAACTGCACCATGGTTGTGCTTTGTGTATAGAAAACATCCATGTAGCTGCTTCATTCACACATGGGCTCCATCTACATGGGAACAAGTCACAGAAAAGCAGCTCTCTCATAGCTATGGCTGAATCAGAATCAGCCTGTGCAGGAGAGTGAAACTAATTGGACAGTGGCTTCAGGCATAGTGAAGGGAGGTGGAGAAGACATGTGGGCTTCATTTTCCATAAAGCTATGTAATATTAATATTTACTGGCATGTCCTGCCAGGAAACATGCACAGTGAATACTGTGTGCATGCGTGTGAATTAAAGTGAATGCTACTGAAATAGTGTTATATGTAAATTTGCGCAACAAGGAAAACTAGTGTTGTGAAGTCAGAATTAGAGGAGTGAATGAAATATAAATTATGGGGAAAATCTTCTTTTTTGTGCTATATGAGGAAAGAGAAAACTCCTTCACTGCTGAGTGTGGGTTATAGATCATGTAGGTTTCCTCTGCACATACAGCCATAAGCACCACAAGTGTGATTTTGCAGACCTGCTGCTAAACATGTCAGTATTAGAGTTACAGACTGGAAAACCTGCTAATTAATTAATTAATTTTTTTGGAATGCATCAATCAAGAGACAGGAAGGTCTGAAAATACTTATTAGGAGGAATGTATAATTAGAGGAGTTAATGTGTCAATTATTTTTGGAAGGTGTGTGTGGGGGTGGGTGGGTGCTGTTGTTCTGATTCTTGAAGCTTTGAGCCAATTGATACTCTATAGAAATGAATGGGAATTATATCGAGTAGAAATGTTTCAGGACAACTGTTGTTGTTAGCTGCCCTTGAGTTGATTCTGACTCATGACAACCCTATGAATGAGACATCTCCAAGTATCCCTATCTTCCACTGCTCTGCTCAGGCCCTGCAAGCCAATGCCTGTAACCACTCTGATTGAGTTGATCTGTCTGGTTTGCAGTCTTCCCCTCCTTCTTCTACCATCTACCTTTCCTAGCACTATTGTTTTCTCCAGTGATCCATGTCTTCTCATTATGTGGCCAAAGTATGATAGTCTCAGCTTGATAAAATTGGCTTCCAAGGATTGCTGTTCCATTCGTTCGTCTTTTTGGCTGCCCACTCTATGCTAAGCACTCTTCTCCAGCACCATATTTTGAATGAGTTTATTTTCTTTCTGTCTGCTTCCTTCACTGTCCAGCTCTCACATCCATACATCATGATTGGTGATACAATGGCCTGGACAAGTCTAACTTTTGTGCTCAGTTGTATGTCTTTACTATTCAAGATCTTTTCTAGTTCTTTCATAGCTGCCTTTCCCATTCCCAGATTTCTTACTTTTTGACTGCAGTCACCATTCTGGTCAATGTTTGATCCTAGATACAGGAATTCTTTAGCTATTTCAATTTTTTCATTGTCTAGATTGAATTTATGTTGATTCACCATAGTCATTATTTTTTGTTTTCTTTATGTTCTGCATTAAACCTGGCTTTGCACTTTCATCTTTGACCTACCTTATTAATTCTGCCAATATTATTTGTCATCCACATATCTTAGGTTATTGATGTTCTTTCCTCCTGTCTTCACTCCTTTTTCTTCTGATTCTAACTATGCTTTTCTTATGATGTTTTCATCATCATCATCATCATCATCATCATCATTATTATTATGATGCTTTGTTTATATAGTGCTGTATATTTACACAGTGCTGTACATACAAACAATATAATAGATAAATTAAACCTGCCCTTGGCCTTTTCAGCATATAAGTTGAACAAATAGGGTGATAATATGCAGCCTTGCCAGACCCCTTTGCCTATTGGAAACCACTCTGTTTCTCTGAATTCTGTTCTGACAGTGTCCTCTTGTCCTTGGTACAGATATCTCATCAGGACTATCAAATGCAGTGGCATCTCCATGTCTTCGAGCCTGTTCCATAGCTTTCCATGATCAAATGCTCTGCTATTTCTCAGCTATTTTCATTGTGACCATTCTCTTCTTTTTACCACAACCTGTATCCAGCCTGATCCTTGAGTTTGTTTTTCAAGAGATGACAGGACTAAAATAAAAATAAAAATAGGAAATGGAAAAGCAAAAGCCGAGTTCTTCTCTTCATTTGTGTGCCAAAAGCAGCGCCGCTAAAATGTATAATTCATCATCACAATCCCAGTTCACTTCAATTGACAGCAGACTGACAGCAAAATACTGGTTCATGAAATAACCAAGGCATTTGTAATCAACCAGAATCTTATCTTCTTCTAAACAAGATGAGCTCATATTTTTGATTTCTGTAAACAAATCAATATGGAAATGAGGGTGTATTTTTTTTAAAAAAAATCTAAATGGCAGTAGACTCCTAGTAGTCACCTACAGTTACCAGCTGAGATCATTCAAATACATCATCAGCAAGGTACAACGAATTTTGGAGAATAACACAGCCCTCTCACTAGCTCTGGGAGATATGCCTTTATTGGCCTACATACAATTTCATATCTTAAACAACTACTCGCTTACAACAAGATACATAACATGAATGTAAATACAGGGCCAAGGCCCTGCCATAAACCCAAATGCCAATTCTGTCCTCACATACTCTGGGAGCAATATTAAAGGGGACAAAAGCATCACTCAAAACATCAGTGGTACATTTACTTAGACAGCCAGCATGGCATAGTGATTTGAGTGTTGGAGTATGATTCTAGAAACTAAGGTTCGATATCTAGTTTGACCATGAAACCCAATGGGAGAGCTTGGGTGAGTCACATCCTCAGCCTCAGAGGAAGGCAACGGCAAACCTCCTCTGAACAAATCTTGCCAAGAAAACTCCTTGATAGGGTTGCCTTAGTGTTGCCACAAGTTGAAAATGACTTGAAGGCACCCAACACACACTTACTTGCTCTTCTTCCAGTGTGATATATGCCATCCTGTAACATCAATGCCCTGCTACACTCTATATTGAAAAAACATGGCATTCTCTACAGAAGAGGGTTAATGGATACAAATCTGACATTAGAAATATCAACAACCAAAAAACAATTACAGAACATTTCAACTTTCCTAGAGACATAGTAAGTGATTTACAGGTTGCAGTTCTTGAACAAGGAAATTACAAAGTAAGACTAGAAGGAGAAATAGCTGCATTAAATTATATTCACAAAATCCAATACATTAGCAGAGGTATGACAAAGACAATGGCTTCATGGTACACTACACATATTAAGGAGCCCTGGTGGCAGTGGTTAAATGCCTGTACTGCAGTCACTCACTCACAAACCACAAGGTTGCAAGTTCAATACCAGCCAAGGGCTCAAGCTTGACTCAGGCTTGCATCCTTCTGAGGTCGCTAAAATGAGTACCCAGATTGTTTGGGGCAATTAGCTTACACTTTGTTAACCGCTTAGGGAGTGCTTAAGTTCACTGATAAGCGGTATAGAAATGTACTTGTTATTGCTATTAATACAAGAGCACTGGCTACTGCACACATAACAAAAGGAATCTCAGAATTTTGAACCCTGGGAAGCTGACTTTTGGTAAGTAAATTTATTGCTTTCACATATCAGTACTACCACCCCTGTACAGGGGCGTAGCCAAGGGGGGGGGGGGCCCTTGGGGTTTAGGGTTGGTGGTATAGTAAGTTTGCTTCATAGCCTTATATCTGTTCAAATATATAGCACTTTGGGAATAAAGGGGATAGGCATACATGTTTTTGCTGGCATTGTTCCCAGGAGACAACAGAAAATAGAATAAATGCTGGATATACATTCACCCTGTTATGTTTCTCACTACTAAGAAATCCTGTATCTATCTAAACATGGATCCTTCCTAACACTTAGAGATAACACTCCCTAATATTCATGAGCAGGAAAGATTCTACCTTCAGATATACACAGGATCTCCCTGACAGTTGTTCCCATTTCCTGAAAAGAAAGAAACTTGGAAGCCCAGGCACTGCTTCCAACGTTTTTACAGGTACGGTCTTAAAGGAAAATAGTGTCAAGAAGAACTACAGCTTTGCAGCTGTTCAAATAATATATTAACTCTTATTTTTCTTCTCTTAGTGTTGAATCCTAGCTCTATACAGGACCCGAAATGACTGATTCAGTTAATGTAAGGAGACATCACAGCTTGGGATTTGTCTATGTGGGTTATTTACTTTGAATTTCCTCTAGACTTCTTTACATGAGGCAGGGCCAAATTCTGAATTCGGTGCATGCAGACTGTCTTCATGATGTCCATACCTGATTCGGCCTTTTCTCCCCTTAATCCAAATGTAAAAACCTTACCTTTTGCTCTGGGTTTTTGGCTCTTTCCATAGCAACAATGGGTGACTGCCTTGCCATTGCAGTCCCTGTGAGCCACCGGATGATAACTCTGCAGGCTCAAGATACTTTGAGGTGAGAATGAAGCACCCAGCATCAATAATGTGGCTGGGTGCCTCACTGTGACCTCTGTGGCATTGCAATACAATTAATGAGGATTGCGTGGGAAGGGAGCTGCCTATTGTCGCTGCAGAAAGAGAAGTGGTAACAGGGGGAATATGGGATCAAAATACTCTGGGGCAGCCCAGAATACTCTGGCCAGTGAAGACAAGCCTTTGGATTTTTACTGAGCACCTTTGTATAGTTTCGGGCTCTGCCTTCTGACTTCAGAGAAAGCAAAGAAGTTTATGGTGTTCTTGATATAACCATAGATGATATCAGACCTGTTGACTGCCTGTCATTCATGAACACTAATAGGCACAACATGACTTTGATTTCTGTTGCTATAAAGAGCTTTTTCCATCAGAGCCCTGGGACTAGGAAGTGACCAATGCAGCTCTTAGTCATACATCTGCATTCCTCCTAAAGGGTTGTAGACATTCTCTGCCAGTCTTTATCACCATTCTGTTGAACTGGCCCTGCGGTGGTCAAGGCTTGTCACTGGAAGCTTCCAGGAATGAACACTAAACACTTCTTGAGCATGCCACTGAATGATTAAATCAAATTAAGGTCATGTTGTATTAAATTAAAAGCAAATAGTTAGGCTTAAAATAGGATAATTGTAGTTATCCCACTTTTCTTCTTTTTAGGGGTTTCTGTTTAAATTTATCCTTTAACTATATCACTTTTCTTTTCTCTACTTTTTCAGTTGCAGTCTCTCAATACAGCAATGGGAATCTTTATGTTTTGAACAATTCCCACAGTCCCTTTTGATTGGCAATGCCAGATGAAGATAATGAGAGCTGTGGGCTAAAACATCTGCAGGGTTAAAGAACTGTAAAATGGCTACATCCGGCTTTTCAAACAAAGAGGAGTCAATTTGACAGTGAGATGGCTATAGTTCCAAAAGTCCTCAAGCTTCTTATCTCACTTGAGCTAGAATGGGAACATGGGATCCATGCAGAGCCCCCTAACGTTCACTGTAACTGCAGGGACAAAAGCCACCAAGCTATAGAGGAGGACTAGTCACCTTTGCCAAAAGGTAGTGAGCCATCCACCAAAGGACTAGCAAACAAGAATATAAATGACTGTGACAGATTGTTACAGTGAGTTCTTTGCCCTGTTTTTAAACTCTGGCAGTGGATTTGTCTTAAACTGTGTGCCCCATGTTAGCTTTTCATGTGTTATGGAAGTACTTCAATAATATTTATACCACTTTTGAAGTACAAACATCTGTCTCTCATTCTTTCTTTCCCAATTCCTCCAAAATATATATTCTGCAAGCACATGTATACATATCCCCCAACATTTCAACATTTCAAAGATGAAAAGGGACACATGAGGCCAAGCAACATCAGAGTGTGGTCAAGGTGGCAAAAGTTATTAATGAGGAAGAGTGCACAAGCTAGGAGAGGCTGTAATAGTTTGCTGTCACCTGAGCCTATGGAGAATTAATTTGGACTGTCCCTGACAAATTGAGACAGTTGGAGAGTATGATGGATATTTGACTTTTCACTTTGTTCACAATCCAAACTTGAGTCAAATATGTGTAGGACTGATGGGACTCATGAAAGTCTAACATTCCTTCTGGATTTTCTTGATCTGTGCTAACTCATGCAGTAGTATTTATATTCAATTAGATTAAAATTATTTCTATGCTTCAATAGTCATTGGAGTTTCTTGAGTTATATATGTTATGAATCTAAGGTTTTTAGCCTGTGTGGGAGAAATTTAAAAGTGGTACCCCTGAGTGAGTCAGACACTGTGGCACATTATTTTTAAAAAGAACGATATCTAAAATACACAATCTTGCTTATTTTATCAGTCCTTCTCTTATTCTCCTTCATTTCTTTGGAAACACAATCATTTTAATGCTTCGTTTGTTTGGAGTACATAATTGTAGGCAAAAGAGTACTATTTTGAAAACTAAAGCTATCACAGTCCTATCACAAATGCACACTTGCTCTGGGAGTAAGTCCCACTCAACATGTTTGTTATGTAAGCACATATAGGATTGTGTAGAAGACTGTTTGCCATGGGTGCCACCCTGCTAAAGTGGGGCTTTCTTCCATGTAACATGAATAAGGTTGTATTGTGTAACATTTACTACGAAATGAGTCCTAATCAACTGAGTGAGATTTTTAAAATCTGAATTCAGATGCACAGCATCTTACTGTAAGAGATGTTGGTTTCTTTTTGCTGAGGCAGAAAATATCCAGAATCATGGCCTGTTACAGACAGCCAAAATAAAGCTGCTTTGAGTCACAGTGGAGGTATGATGTTTCAGTGATGCATGCGTCCTAAGAGTCCAGAAGTTGCACCAAAGCCACGCTCCAGCCCTAAGGACTCTTAGGACGCATGCATCACTGAAACATCATACCTCCACTGTGACTCAAAGCAGCTTTATTTTGGCTGTCTGTAACAGGCCCATGATAGTATACAGTTACTTACTGGATGACATCAGAATTTCAGCAACAGCATTCTCTAGTGGCTGGACTATGAATTGCATCTATGTGCTTTTCAAATCTTTAGTATACTGGTTGGATGGATCTGGAGATCAGGGGGGGGGTGTTCCCACTTAACTTTTAAATCTCTCACATCTCTCAGCACCAGAAAACCCTGGGATAGGGTCTCCATAAGTCAGAAACAACTTGAAAGCACACAACAACAACAGAAAAAAGTAAATAAATCACCAGTGAGCGAATATCCATTACATCAGCTGAAGCTGGATCTGGAAAAGATGCTCAAAATATTGTCCCTCTTCTCCTTCCAGAGTTAGGGAAAGTTATTTGATTGGATTACAGCTTCACCTACCATGGTCAGCTCCCAGATAATAGATTTTCTAAATTCTAGATTGAAGAATTTTCCAAATTTTAGTAAAACAACATTCCTGTAAATAGGAATGCACAGTTCTATGGATAAATAAGTGAAACAATAAAATCAAAGGCAGTGAATGGAATACATATTCACTGCAGATCACTTAGTGTAGTAGACCTGCTGCTATCTATTTATGCTACAAAGGATGGAAGGGAAATTGAACAAGTAAGAGGTTATGCTCGAAATATTTAATCAGCTCATACATGTTTGTAGATACAG
Source organism: Sceloporus undulatus (assembly GCF_019175285.1). Classification (NCBI taxonomy): domain Eukaryota; kingdom Metazoa; phylum Chordata; class Lepidosauria; order Squamata; family Phrynosomatidae; genus Sceloporus; species Sceloporus undulatus. Next base: position 247,622,654 of record NC_056523.1, read on the forward strand.
TATATGTCCTGAACATATGGATCATTGGAGTATTTACAGAGTTAATTGTAAATTAACACTGTAATTACAATACAAGGTGTTCATTATTACCTTTAGCCCTACATGGCTAGGGCCTGAGTTACTTGCATGAACCCCTCTCCCTACACAATCTGCCCCGCACTTTCAGAATAACTGGGAAGAATGTATTAGAACATCATTCAACTAGGCTCATATCGACTTTCCAGAGAGCCTTCACAGCAGGTGCTCCGAAATTGTAAATGGTCTTCTGGAAGAGATCCATCTTATTACGTCCTTCAAGGTGTTAGAGGGCACTTAAGATGGATCTCTTCCGGTGAGCTTGCCCACCTAACCTTATGTAAGAGACACCTTCAGACCATTCTATGAATCTATTGCATTACCACTTGACAATGAGTTAGTTTGTAAGATTAATTGTATTTTTATTGATGTATTTTTATAAGTATTTTATTACTGATGTATGTGTTTTAGTGGACTGTACTATAAACAAATTATTATTATTATTATT
>NC_056523.1:247623186-247655007 GCF_019175285.1 Sceloporus undulatus
ATCATCATCATCATCATCATCATCATCATCATCATCATCATCATCATCATCTTCCTCAATTTAGCTAAGGGAGTTTAAGCCAAATATTCCCATTCAATAACAAGTACAGGGTGATCTTGACTTGTGGAAGATGCTTACTATCTATGTGAATTTAGAGAAAAGATTTCTAATTGAAACATTCAACAGTGTTATATAATCCACATTTACAATGAGATTATTAGCATAATTAGATCAAATTTGTATAATCTGACTTTGCCTGCTTTATATTCACTCCTGTGAAAATCACCATGGAAAGTGCTTCAACATCTGAAACTCAGGCAGATGGTGCAACAAAGGCTGTTATGTGTGAAATGGGTGCCTCAGAAGCTGTAGAAGCAATTATCTTAAAACAATGCCATCAGTTAACAGGTGTGGTTTCTTTCTTAGATTTTATAAAAGTAAAGGTATTCCAATGATCCTGTTCTAGTATGGGCACTGTTCTCATAGAAGTGTTCTACAAACTACCTCAATGATTTTTGACTTGTCTAAAAATGGTAAAAATGCAGTTCTTTAGAAAGGATAATTAGGGCCATTTATACTTTCTCTTAAAAAGGGGACTCAAAGTTGCTCCCTGTTGAATAAAAAGAACAGTTAAAATACAATTAATTACAATTAAAATAAAATTAACCTAAAGGCACAGTTAAGGTAGAATTGAATTAAAACCCAGAAAACCAACAGCATTAAGAATATGTCATACAATTGGTAATACAGTCACCCCTCGGTGTCCACAGGGGGATCCATTTCTGACCCTCCAGCGCAGGTGTAGGCAACCTTTTTGAGTCAGGGGTCGGGTTGCTGTCCCTCAGACAACTGGGGGGCCGAAGCCAAAAATTAAATAATTAAATAAGTTTTTTTTAAAAAAAAATTAAATAAATAAATAAACTGGGGCAAATGTAGGACAAAATTTTCAAATGGAGGACACATTTTAAACAAAAGAATGGAGGACACGCAAAAAAATTTGCTGATTTTTAAAAAAATGTTAATATAAATGCATGTTTCGGAGGCTTCTATAGACAATTGCCCCCCTTGCCTGCCGCTTGCCCCCCCTTGCCCACCTCCTCCTGATAGGCCAAAGGCGTCACGCCCTCACGCGAGAGGCTAAAGGCTCCGGCGGCAATCGGCAGCAGGACCAGGCGGGGGCCGGTCCCAAGGCCTTGCCGGGCCGCATCCAGCCCGCGGGCCGCAGGTTGCCTACCCCTGCTCCAATGGATACCAAAATCCTCAGATGCTTAAGTTTCAATTGGTATAGACAGCCAGGCCACTTACTTCTGGTTAACTGATAAGCGGTATAGAAATGTGAATGCTAATTGCTATATTTTTGTCAATACTTTCTGACGGAATTAGTTTTCATTCTTATCTGATACCTTCTTTCAGATACTGTATGATTTATCTCTTGCTCTATTTCTTAGCTAAAGGCTTGTTCCTAGAATAAATGACAATGAATAATAACACTGCAAATCTTATTGCATTCACCCATCACCGGACAGTATGCAACTAGTATGCAACCTGGGCTTCCCTTGCATCTTTTCAAGCCCGGAGAAACCTGGGTTGCGTACTGCCCATAGATGGGTGACTGTGATAAGATCCGTCTTAAGAAAGTTACATCCCGGGTCTATCTGGCAGTGAGGTTAATGCGATAATCTCCTTAGTATAACAATCATTCATATTTCAAGATAACATGGTGCTTATATGTTTATTTTGTAGCTGTGCAGTGATGTCAGTAAAATGCACCAGTGGTGTAGATGGTTTTGGGTGCATGTTAATGGTACTTCTGTTGCTGAAGTATTGTGGAATTTCTCAAGTGATTTCTTTCCTTGATTCCTGATGATAAAAATACCATCAACACAGATCACAGAAGAAGATGAGAGGTTTTTGGTAATAGTGGCTGAGGAAGCATTGCTCAAGGTTACAATTGAGTATATTTGCATATAATGATGCCATTTAAGTGCCCACAGCCTTGCTGTTGATTTGAGGGCATATGCTATTCCCATGGTGAAGTAATTACGAAGGACTACAAAGGGACAACGTTTTGGTATTTTTGGTGGTGTGCAGTCCATCCTTCTGAGTCATGTTGGTGTAGAGTGTCTTTGCATCCATAGTGGCTGGAATGGTGTTTTCTAGGAGGTTGTGGATAGATTAGATTTTCTTCAGTAAATCAAGAGTACCCCTCACATAGATGGATGGAATTGATGGCACATAGTCTGTGAATTAAGTCCATATATTCTGACTTCTCTTCAGATCTTATACATCTTTCACGTTAAGGAATTAAGTCGATATATCCAGACACAATGAAGTGAATGTGGCAATAGGGGTTATTTGGTTTGTATATTTAAACAGATTAAAAAGGTTGAAGCATCTATGATGTATCCATGTAGATTTGGTCCTGTACATCTGTGGAGAATTCTTTCATCAAGTTATACAGTTGCTTATGATACATCTCAGCAGTATTTGTAGATAAGGGCATGTAGATTGTGGGTTTTGATCATTGTCTCTATGTATGTATATTGTCAAAATTGATAATGACAGCAACAACAAATGTCCTTTGTTCACCTTTTTAATGATGAAATTGGATTTCTACATAGAATGTTTGCTCCACTGTGATCAAGCTGAAGTAATCTGCAAGAGTTATGATTTACCACACAATCTCAGCTGTATGGAATGTGAAGCCACCAACAGAAAACTCAAACATTGTTGTTAAAAATCTGCTGTCTAAAGCTCAGCTTTCTGTTACAATGACATCTGCTGAATCCATGAAACAGGAACTCAGAACTCATGGATTTATAGCTTACATTTGCAGTGCTTTCAACAGAACTGTCTTTCCTGGAAGCAGCATATATGGCTTTAACACCCGAGACAACAACCTAGTAACCTAGCAGGCCTGGCTATAGATACCAGGATGTTTATGCTAACTATTTGAAAGTTTATGACCATTGCTACAATTATCATTTCCTTTCTTTACAGTACTCTGATTCCACCCCCACAGCTATGTAACTTGGTATAGAATCATGTATTTTGTGCATTTTGGTTGGCCAGTAAAGTATCACTGTTTTGTGAATTTTGGATGTTACTGTATTTTTCTATATGGCCAATGTAGCTACCCCTGATATGTTTTCTGGATTTCAAGATACCACATTTTAGCTGCAACAGTGGACTCCTAAAGAGAGAGCCAAAGGACTGGGACCTAACTCTTCAAAGTTTTTAGCTGCAACCAAAGTAAACAACTTTTTTTTTTTAAAAGGGGGTCTGCATTTGGCACGTTTACCTAAACAGCGTCTAAACATTTAGCATGAAACAGCATCTAAAAGTTTACCAAATGTAACAACACAGAGAGTACTTGAGAAATTCAGTGTTGGGTATCCTGCACAGAATGGACCCAACCTGCATCTCCATTGAGGGACATTATCACATGGGGATAGGACATTATTGTCCCATCCCTGTCCCATGCTTATTATGCAATTGTGGGAAGGAGTTTCACACAAAATTGCACTTATTGGGACATTGTCCTATCCAGAAAGCACAATTGGATGTGATCACACAAAAGGCTTTCTCACTAAGGGCCCAAACAGACAGGCCAAAATAAAGCTGCTTCAGGTCACTTTGGAGGTATGCTGTCTCAATGATACACACATCTTAAGAGGCAGGAGCTGTGCCAAAGCCTCTTAAGATGTGCATATCATTGAAACAACATACTTCCAAAGTGACCTGAAACAGCTTTATTTTGGCCTGTCTTTTCGGGCCCTATATCATGCTAATCCCGTGAATGTCCCATGAATAAAGTAGAATTGTCCCCTTATTTCCCCATATTTTGTATTATCAGAAGATATATAAGATATATGATTCCACTTCATTGATGGGACATTCACAGGATCAGAGCGATGTAGTGAGAATGCCTTTCGTGACATCATGTCCAATCACACTTTCTGTATGGGATAAAGACGCCCATCCCTGTGTGATAAAGTCCAAGGTTTCTTTTTGTGTTGCTAATGGACTTTAAATTTCATTTCCTGGAGTTCACCACTCTTTGTCCCCAGAGCCCACATGGATAAGAAGGTGGAATGGTCTCTGCCTATATAAATATCCCTCTGTACCATCTTAACTGAAAACAGCTATAACAATAGCTTGATAAAATGTAGACCTATGACTTCACCATTGCCATTTTTTCTTTATCCTGTATGATTTTTTTTACACTTTTGCATAATGAAGAAACCAGCAAAGTTTCAAAAGCTTGCATCGTATATTTTGTGCATTTTGGTAAGCCAATAAAGGTATCACTATTTGTGGGGTTTGGATGCTACTGTACTTTGCTGTATGGCCAACATGGCTACCCTGGATATGTTTTCCGGTAAAGATACAGACACCTGAAATCCAGAAATTGTATTCCATCAATCTGAGGAAGTAGATTGTGCAATCAAACTCCTTCCTTCTTTTCCCCTCTTCTGGATAGTAGTCTTTTCTTTTCCAGTCTAAATGCTATTTCAAGCAACATCCACAAGAGGGAATCAAAATCCACAGAAATAATTGTAGGTTGCTTTTTTTAAAAAAAAATCACAGGATTGTAAGTATGCAAGTGTTGATTCTTACTTCAATGTTAAATGCTTCTGAAAAGCTACTTAGAGTCCTGATGTTTAAAGTAAATTGTTGGATTGAATTAGAGAATACATCTAAAACTTGTAATATCACTGCAAATTTAACTAATGTATGTATGTAGTATCAGTCTGTGTAAAATCTGGGTAACAGAATTGTTTCTTGTTATTTCTGCTGTGGCCTCCATTTTTTCTCTTAACACAAGAAAGGGTCCATTCTGTGGTAGGGCCTACACCACAGAATGATCTTTCCCTCTGGTGTGTCCAGGATACATTGCTACTGTATTTTATATTAGAATGAATGTATACAGCCATTAGCGATCCTGATTAAGAAGCAAACACACCAATGGTTTAGAGCAAGGGTTTGCAAGATGGAATTCATTGGATCATGACAAAAGTGGCTTGTGTCCTTCAGTGATAAGTCACGAGTCATCACTCATTTTTTTCCTGAATAAATTAGAATCTAATTGCTCAATTTAGATCTGCATTTTTTGCACTGAGTTAAAAGCTTATTATTTTAAGTTCAATTTCTTCACCCGCAGTATTGTATGTGGCTCAGTGTGTGGTTCAAAAATTAGAAATTTGACTTCGTCTTCAAATATGATTGCACTTTTTTTTAAAAGGAAGTGTGAACATTAATCAAACATTTCCTAGGGGTGTGGGGCATAGAAAAAGTTGGGAGCCACTGGCTTAGCAAAACAAAATAAAAGGCTTTATTATAGGAATTCCATTCTAGGAAGGTTACTCAGGGTGCTAATCTAATCTAGCTGCAGAGAAAAGATGGGAACATCCCCAAGAACATCAGTTTATGTCACAGAGGGAGCAGGACAGAGAGAGAAGTGGGTCACTCAGACTTTCTAACCTTGTAGCTACTGCATACTGTGAGACATTCTTAACTTTTTAATGCAGAGCAATGGTTTACACATTTATTTTACACATTCTTTTATGCTGTTTTCCCTCAGCCATGAAGAGCTGTTCTATCTTGTTTTATTGTCTTATGGCTCTGTATGGTGCTTCAGGATTTGTGCACTATATGCACAACCAGTGTAGAAATGTATGCCATTGTTATAGTTTATTTAATCTGAATTAATCTTCTGAGGTTAAAATTCCCAATTTCAAGAACACAGAACACAACATAACCTGAAAAACTGTTAAAAGTCTCCCAAATTCTCTCTTAATGTTATCTAGAAGACCCTTTGTTTTGAATGTGCCCATCAAAAGATATTGGTGAGTGCCTCCACAGACCACAGTCTTTTTCCTTCTGACAGATGGATTATAAAGAACGTCAATTAAGATTAAAAGAGAAGTAAAAAGGAAAAGTAATTGCTGCAGTATAAATAATAGGCATAGATCTCATTTTCTTTCTTAGTACATTATTTTTTAAAAGAACCAGACTCCATAGTTAAATCATCTAATCTGTCCCATTTTAAATATCATTTCAGCTTTTTTCTCGTATCGGCAGAAAATTGAATTTTCTGGGATTTTAGCTTTTAGGAGCTTTCTAAATTGAGTTCAACAGAGCATCCACAATTTGTCAGCTCTGAAGCCATAAGGACACCAAGATGCAATAAGGTGTAATTTCCTTTCTGTTCAAGGCCTTCGAACTTCGCTTTATAATATAACCCCTGTTTAAATGAGCGTATAATAATGGGGCCGGGCTGGAGGAATAGCAGATTGTTCTGTACTGAGGGCCATATGCGAAACTTACAAACTACATGGGTGTCTTATATAATTCCTGAGATGTCCAGTGATGACATGGCACTATATTGCTGTTACTGCATGATCAAGCAAAGGGTTTTCTCTCAATGGGACCTAACACCCCACTTCTTGCATTTGTTGATGTTGTAGTGTTTGACTAGCATTAGGCTTACGTAACTGTATAAATTATTGGTTTGGCCCATTGGTTGGGAAAACCCTAAGAAAGGGTCTGTATTTGCTAGCTGATTTCAGAAAGTGTGGGAAAGCTGGAAGAAGAGAGGAGATGAAATTAGCAGTATTAAGGACTGGGCCCTTTCAACCTTGAATAGTGGTATTTTCAGTTCTGTATTTAGGGGAGGGGAAAAGGGTACATCCCTTGTAGTGTATACTGCACTTGCATCTATTTAGTATTTTTTTAAATAGGGCTTTAACACTGTAGCCACATGTCACAATACTACTGAGCAACACAGGTAGAAGAGTTCTGGCATGAAGTTCTGCACTGGCACCTCATTGGATGCATCGAACTTTGGGAAAGTGCATATGAAGTGCACATTCTTTCATTCTAAGAAGGCAAAGACCCCTCTGAACAAATCTTGTCAAGAAAATCCTGTAATAGGTTTACCTTAGAGTCACCATAAGTTGGAAACAACTTGAAGGCACACAACAATACTAAAACACTTACAAACTAAATCTATCCCAGGAAGGAAAAGACTAGCGTTAGGATTATACACTAATCCTAACACCCTGGAATTAAAAACTGATTTGTTACAGGGTTGGATTCCAAGGTATACTTTTGCATATGAAATTCAGCTTCTGTGTATAGACCAAGAAATCCATTGGCCTTCCAGATTTTGTTGGATCTCAACTCTTAGCATTCCGCTTTATTGCCTGTGTTGGATGGGGCTACTGGAACTTGCAGTCCAACACTATCTGGAGAGCCTCATGATTCTCCTGCCTATCATAGGTCAGTGGTTTGGTGTTTACGGAGGCTGTCTGAAGGACATTACAGCCCATCTTTGGCCCTTTTCTGTAATCCTTTGCTTCTCTGCAAACAAAGAGAGAACAAAGAATTTGATTGTCTGCTCATTTTTACAATTGTTCTGATGGTTAACAATGCAAAAGTGTTGTAGGGATTCACTTCTGGAATGCTTTGGCTCCTTCAGATTACCTGAGGAACACATCCTCTCATAATTAATAATTTATGTTTCAGAAAGCTACCTTTTTGCTTGCATTTGGATGGTTTCTTTCCTAACCTGATCCCACTTTGTAGATAATGTACAAAATGTACTAGCCTGCAAGGCTTTTAAAAGAAACTACCCTGATCTAGGGGCTCACAGAGAGAAGGTTCAAAGAACTCTGTCCAAAAACCTGCTGTATTGCTGTGCTGAATAAAGAGAAAGTAGGATCGCTCTGCTTTCTGCCAGTCTGCTTATTTTACTGTGCCCAGTTTCTTGTCACCTACAGTGACAGTTTTTGTTAACTGCCCTTGAGCTGACTTCAACTCATGGTGACCACATGGATGAAAGGTTGCCAAGAGCCCCTGTCTTTTCTGTTCAGGTCCTGCAGCCTCAGGCCTGTGATCTCTTTGTGTCTAACCATCTGGCAGTTGGTTTTCTTCTATTTCTACTGTCTTCCATCATTCTCCCCTCCCCCCATTTTCCTTCATGATGTGGCCAAAATATGACAGCCTCAGTTTAGTAATCTTGGCTTCATGAGAGAGTGCAGACTTGATCTGTTCTAGAACATATTTGTTTGTCTTCTTGGCCATTCACAGTATCCTGAACACTCTCCTCCAGCACCACATCTCAGATGAGTTTATTTTCTTCCTATCCGCTTTCTTTACTGTTCAGCTCTCGCATCCATACATGGTGATGGGAAATACAGTGGATTGGATGAGCCTCACTTTAGTGTTCAGATTTACGTCTTTACTTTTTGTAATCTTGTCCAGTTCTTTCATAGCTGCCCTTCCCATTCCTAGTCTTCTTCTGATTTCTTGGTTGCAGTCTCTGCTCTGATCAATATTTGAATCAGGATATGGGAATTCTTTCACTATTTCAATTATCTTATTGTCTAGGAATCCGTGTAGATCTTCCATGGTATTATTTTTATTCTTTAATGTTCAACATTAAGCCTGTCTTGGCACTCTCCTCCTTAACCGTATTCAGTAATTGCTCCAGGCCTTTATTTGTTTCTGCTAGTAGTGTTGTGTTATCCGTGTATCTTAGGTTGTTAATGTTCCTTCCTCCTATCTTCAATCCTCTTGCCTCTGAGTCTAAACCTATGATAGCTAAAATAGAAGCTTGCTTTTGTGTCTCTGCACTGCCAGGAAGCTGTGGTTCAAGCACTTTCCATGAACTGCTCTCCATTCAGATCCTAGGTCTCTTGTACTGTATCTGTTTTAATCTTCCAAGGAGAAGATTAAGTTCCCAAGGAGAAATCAAAGTTGTAAGACTTGCTATGTCTGGCCTAATGATCTGGTACAATATGCTACGTTAAATGAAGAAACTACATCTTTTTCTAAACATAGTGGATAGTTTTATAAACTTATATACTGTTTTCATTTTACATTATTTATCACTGATTACAATTAAATGGTAAAAATTCAATCATTTAGGGTTTTTTTCCCCTGTCCCTAAAAGTCAACTTGAATCCTGTGGTACCTCTAATGGTACTTGACTTTTGAATGAAAACGAGTTCTACAACTAAAGAACACACATGCAGAGAGTTCCTCTACATGTAATAGTTGTTAAGAAAGTGTGTAGATTTTGATTTTGATTGCAAAGGTATGATAAACAGAGCTGGGGAAGCTTGACTTTTTCTCTTCAAAGCAGAGCTTTGAAAACTTAATTTCCACACAGAGAAATACTTTCTCATTTGTTGGTGGTTTGTTTTGGTAAGTAATTTAGCAGTCAAAAAGGCATGCCCTTTACCTTGCTGCTGCATGCTATTTTACTCCTGAGTAAACCAGCACAGCAGGGAGGGAGTACCCTCCCTTCCTGCTGCACACTGGTTAACCTGCTGCATGCCGGTTGACTCGCAAGTACACCCGCTCGACCGGGTGTCACCCCTCCTGGGATATCATCTTGTCTGTACCCCTGCACCCCCTAGTAATGCCAGTGTGTACCAATGCACCATCGGCAGTATGACATAACTTGTGTGTGTGTGTGTGTGTGTGTGTGTATCTATGTATCTATGTATGTGTGCACACACACACACGTAGACACACACACACACACACACACACACACACTACTATTTCCTGTTAATTAAAAAAAATCTTTAAAAACATTGTATAAACTGTACATTCCATAATGTTATAAACTGCTCTATTGACTTTTAAATTACTGTATTTGAGTTACCAGATTTACCTTATTGTTTTAATAAAGTATCAATGCAATCTTTTTTTAATTCAGTGATTTAGACTGGGATGTGCTCTTGTTGATTTAAACTACACTAAACTATTAAGACTATCTTGATTTAAATAAACCCATCCTGACTGAAATTGAGAAGACCCAGAAAACATATTCGGGGTAACCATTTTGGCCATACAGCAAAATACAATAAAATACCAAATCTACAAAAGAGCAAAACTTTTATTGACCAACCAAAATGCACAAAATACATCATACAAGCTTTCAAAACTTTCCTACCATTCCAAGCCTTGATTTAATGGAATGTAAAAAGTTAATTGATGTTCTTTACATGTAAAGAGTTAATGATTAGTCTTGTGTATTAAACTTTTCCTGTTTTGTTTTAACAATCTCATAACGAATGTTCATGATAAATAAAGACATTAAAAGTCTCTTCTTTATAGTTGCATTGTGGTAAAAAAGCACAAAAAGACCAATGTCCATGATGGTTAATGTTTTACTTTGGCATGATTTAATCATCTTTAAATCGATACACTGACCTCCATCGGTTGCACAATCTAGCAGAGTCTCTTAACAGTTTCTGTCCCACTTGACTCTATCACTTGATAACTTTTGTTCACTTTTCTGATGATATAAAATGAAGGGAGCCTGCTCAGGATGGCTACTCTTATAGATTCTGGTTTGCATCTCTTTTGCAAACAAAGGTATTAGTTTCTTAGCTCTTGTAGAACTTGTAGCTCTAGCAAAATAGTTTTCAGACATTTCTGTTAGCTTCTAGCATGATGGACTAAAGCATTTGCCCTTTTGGACATGACATCAATTTGTCCATTGCATAATTTGTCAAATGCGCAATGTGTGCTGTGGTTGAAATCCGCATTTCTCAAAAAGCAGTGGATTTCTCACACCTTGCATATAAAACAGAGGTCATGATTGCCCCATTTGTCTTCCTGCACAGTTGAACCTTTCACCTGAACAAATGAAAGCATTTCTTCACAGTGTCCTAATATTATACCTAGTCTCTGTCCAGTCAGATAATGCTGACAGGTTTTCTGAGATAAACATACAAACGCTGCCTCATATGAAGTTATGCCATTGATATATTATCCATAGCAGGGATGAGGATTTTGCTGTCTTCCATCTGTTGTTGAACTTCACTTTTTAGTATTCCCCATTATATTGGCCAGGACTGCTGGGCATTGCAATTTAATATGTGGAAGACTTCACATCTGCTAATCTACACAGACTGTTAGTAGATTTCCAGACAGTGGCTGTTCCCAGCCCTATTTTGAGATGTGGCAGGAACTGTAATTGAAACCTTTTGGATTCAAATAAATATGCTGTACTCCAGAGCTCCATTGCTGAACTACAGTTCCTATCAGCACTATCCAGATCAGCACTGCCAGTGGTGAGGGGTAGGGGTGACTAAATCATTTCTGACTGGTGATCCTAAGGCAAACCTATCATGGCATTTTCTGGAGCTGAGAGGTTTTGACTCGCCCAGTGGGTTTCCATGGCTGAGCAGGGAATAGAACTCTGCTCTTCAGAGCCCTAACGCAACACTCAAACCACTACACCACACTGGCTCAAAGGGCCTCCCAGTCTTCATTCCAAGAAGTCTCTGTGTATATTAACTTCACCATTCACATTCAGTTCTACCCAACCATTCTACATGCCCTTTGTAATAAGTGAAATAGTGCAAGAATGAGGGCTGTGGATCAAAAGACTTGTTAGCCAGCAACAGTAGAGAGCATGACAGTGGAAAGAGATTTCCACCTTACACTCTTAGGTTTGATGTGCTAATCTCAGAATGTTTCTATTGATTCCTTGAAGTCAGATGTTTGTTTGTTTGCTTATTTGTTTAAAAAACAATATAAATGGCAGCAAAGTTATATGAACACTTACTTATGCCCCAAATGTTTGTACAAACTGATGACTTTTTTTTTTACAGATGCCTGATAAATGAAAATGCAGGACCTCCGGGATTTCTGACAGAAGGGAGTACTACAGCTGGTAGGGCTGCCAGCTCTGAGCAGGGTATCTCCAGTCTTTGCATTAGAAGCTGATAGCATAAAAAACACTTGTGAACTGGAATTAGAGACAGTGTGGTGTAGTGGTTTGATGTGGGAAGATGACTCTGGAGATCAGGGTCCGATTCTTTGCTTAGCCATGGGCAATTCACACACTCACAGTCCTAGAAATCCACATGATAGGGTTTCAATCTCAAGGTTTCTGAGTCTTTCCCAGTTTTGGCTTTTTACCCATGTATGTTGGTAAAATTTTCTGCTTTTTCTCGGGTCTCACTGGATAAACTATCTAAACTGCTGACTTCAATCCTTCAATTTTTTTGTCTTGATCATATCACCTCTTGTTTCTTAATTTTTGTTGCCCCTGCTATTCTACCTTCCCTTTTTCACATTATTAACTTTTCCATCTCCACTAGTTCTTTTCCTTCTGTGTTTAAACACACGGTTTCATTTTGATGAAGCCCTCTCTTGACCCCTTCTCCCTTTCTTACTATCATCCTTTTCTGTCAAAGGTCTTGGAATGTGCCATTTACTATCATTGTCTTGAGTTTCTTTCTACAAACTTTATCATGGATCCTTTTTAGTCTGACTTTTGTCCTTTGCATTCTACCAAGACGGCCCTCATGAAGATTGCAGACAAGCTTGTTTTAGCCAAGCCGAAGGGTTTGTAATCTGTCCTTGTTCTTCTTTATCTTTCTGTGGCTTTTGATACTGTTGATCATGATCTTTTGGTAGACTTGTTTCAGGAGCTGGAATTTTTGGATTCAGTCCTTGATTGGTTTAGAATCTTTCAAATAAATTGTTTTCTGTGGTAGCAGGAGGTCAGATTTTCACTCCTATTTTGTTGTCAGTTGAAGTCCCACAAGGTTCTGTTCTGGGTCCATTGTTGTTTTCTCTTTACACTTTGTCTTTAGGGAATCTTATCAGTTTCCACAGTTTTCAATATCATCTATACACCAATGATGCTCAAATATATTTTTCTGCTCCAGAAATCTCTTCAAATATGGAACAGCAAGTTTCGCCATGTCTCTCTGCCATATCAGCATGGATACTTCATTGGCATTTGAAACTTAATATGTCTAAAACAGAACTGATAATCTTTCCATCTAAGCTGACTTTATAATATACATTTTCAATTACAGTCAATAATGTTCCCATTCATCCAGTGAAGGAAGCATGTAGTCTTGGATTCATATTTGATTCCTCGATGCCATTTATCCCTCAGATCCAGGCTACAGCCAAGTCTTGTCAATAAAATTGGACCTTTCTTTTCAGTTTATATGTCCAAGACCTTGGCTCACACCCTGGTTATCTCGTGCCTAGATTACTGCAACCTGGGGCTAGATTGTCCTCCACCACAAGGAGGACATTTTCCACTGCTGCCCCAGCCCTTTGGAATACGCTGCCCACTGAGCTCCGCTCGACTACCACCCTGGCCCAATTCAGGAAGGATTTGAAGACCTTCCTGTTCCAACAGGCATTCCCCGATTAAAAATCCTGTGGGCCTCCCTCCTCTTTCGTGGCCAAGAGGAAGGGCTTTGGGGCTTTTAGCCTGTGTTTTTTATTATTGTTTATATGTGATGTATTTTGGATTTTATTGTATGTATTGTTGTTTTAAATTTTATACTGTAAGCCGCCCTGATCGAAGGAAGGTGCGGGATATAAATAAAAACTTTATTTATTTATTTATTATTATTACTTTCTCTTGGTGGGGCTTCCTCAGTATCACCTTGGTTCTTTGATCTCTGTCCAACATTCTACTGCTAGGATTATCTTTACGGCCCAACGTTTTGATCACATTACCCCTCTGCTGACTTCTCTTCACTGGCTCCCCATTCCCTTTAGGATTTATTACAAGCTCCTTCTTTTAATCTTTAAAGCCCTTCATGATTTGGCTTCCCCCTATTTGTCAGGCCTTATTTCTTCTCACTACTCTACTTGCATGTTAAAATCGAGGGGCTCTGGGCCTTTGTCCCAGCCCAGGCTTTTCTCCTCCCCAGCTCGAATTTGCTCTTTCTCTCTTGCTGCTTCCTACTCTGACCTCCAATGCCTACAACCATTCAGCAAGTACACACACACAAATGGCCCTCTTTCTCTTTTTTTAACGTGGCTAACCTTGTGCAATGAGTAAGTTCATACATTGTGCAAGTGGTTGTGTAATTGATCCACTATAAACATAATGGTATATATATATATATATTGCTATACTAAAGGTATATGAATTTGGCTGAAAATGAGCGATCTCAGTGGACCAAATTAGACACTGCACCAATGACAACTATGGACCCTACACAAGACCTCACATCTAATAATCCTGTTTGGTCAAAACAACCATTGTCTCTTTATTGTTGTGTGCATTCAAGTTAATTCAGAATTATGTACCCTCTCATAGGAATTTTGTGGTAAAATGTATTAAGGGAAGGTTTGCTGTTGCCTTATCCTAAGTCTGAGAAAGTGTGACTTGCCTAAGATCACCTTGTGGGTTTCAATGGCTGAACTTTCTACTCTCTTCTGCACCTCCTGTGCCACATACAGGATTTCAGTTTTGAAGCAGTGGGTTCGGAGAACTCATAAAAACCAGAGAACCTATGAGAAATCAGCCACAGTTGCCAAACCTGACTTCTAAGAAGCATGTGCCCAAACTGGATGGTTGGCAGTCTTAACTCAGTAATCTGAGGTCCTAAAGATGAAGGTGGGCAGGAGAGATGTATTCAAATAGTCTGGGTTCATCTTTGTTACCTAACAAGTGTGGTGCCACCCACAACATTATGCTCCATTTTACGCTCTGAAATACAGTGGTCTCTCCACATTTGCTGGGGTTAGAGGCACAGGACCCTTGTGAAAGTGGGGAAACGGCAAATAAAAAAACCAATATTTTTCTTTTACCGGAGAGGACACCTCTCTAGGAATCTCTAGGTGCTCCAGTGCAAGTTTATGGTCAACATTTGCCAGACATTGACCACAGAATTGCAGGAGGAGCTACAAAGGCCTAGTGGAGTGTTCTTTCTAGGAATCTCTAGGTCATTCAGTGTGCCTTTTGGTTAAAGTTGACCACAGAGTTGCGCTGGAGGACCTAGAGATTCCTAGAGATAACATATTAATAAAATTCATGCATATTATATATACTCGTGTATAAGTCTAGAAATGTAAGTCAAGAAATTGACCCCAAAAACCTTAGTGGACTTATCCACGGGTCAATGTAAACATAATACTTTAACTTTTACTATAAAACAGAAACTATCCACTGGTGAAAGGCAAGAGTGTTATCTGTTCTGGAAGCACTGACCTCCTTCTGTTCTCTTATCCTTCCAGCATTTAGTGTGAGTGCAAACAGTTGCATCTGCTGGAATTTTGTAAGGAGAGTACTGTACTGCACTACTCTCTTATAGTGCTCCTATTCCACTTTTACTTCTCTGGTTGCCTCCTGTGGCATTCCAGGGTTTGCAGTTTAGGGAAAGGGCATTTAGAATAATAATAATAATAATAATAATAATAATTATTATTATTATTATTATTTGTATACCGCCCTATGGAAAACCAATCCGGGTGGTTGACAACAGTAAAATATAAAATATAACAATTAAAAACACTTTATCCCTCCCCCCCTTAAGACAGTATTAAACAGTATAACATATTAAAAACACAATATCAAAGCATAAAAACAACAATTAAAAACTAAAAACCCTGATATCCCTCTGTTGATCCTCGACCATCACTAAGATGGGGCCACGGGAGGAATGAGGGAATCAGGGAACCTGGGAACCTGGGCCGGGATGGTTAATCTGGAAAGGCCTGCCGGAAGAGATCCGTCTTGACTGCTTTTTTAAAGCTGTCTAATGATGTCAACTGACGGATCTCATCCGGCAGGTCGTTCCAGAGTTTGGGGGCGACAGCAGAGAATGCCCTCTGGGAGGTCGCCGCAAGCCTAGATTTTAAAGGCTGTAGTAAGTTCTTCCCAGAGGACCGGAGAGCGCGGGGAGGATTGTACGGGAGGAGGCGGTCCCTAAGATAGCTTGGACCCAAGCCATTTAGGGCTTTAAAGCCTCTCAACCAGAAGAGGGCTCTTTAGGCCTTACTGAACTACAAATCCCAGAATGCCACAGGAGGCAGACAAAGATTCTGGCACAGTGTATTGCTTTGTCTAGACACTGTTTACCAGGATGCCAGGAAATTACTGTCACTGCATTTTTTTTGGGGGGGGGATATTTTAGATATCAAAACTTTCATATGTATTACTTATCAATCACTTTTTTCCTTTCTGTTTGGCATACTCTTTTGTTTTTGGTTTTGGCCAGAACACTTCACTGTTTTGACTCTGTGTGTGTGTGTGAGAGAGAGAGAGAGAGAGAGAGAGACATTGGGCAAGTCACACTCTCTCAGCCTCAGGGGAAGGCAATGGCCAACCTCCTCTGGAGAAACCTTGCCAAGGAGGGGGAACAATAAACCCATAAGTTGGAAAGCACAGAAAGATCAACCACCACCACCATCAGACCAGTTTATATAGTGATGTTCCAGTATATGGACTGCTGGGGGTTGGACTGGATGACCCTTGGGGACTCCTTTCCAACTTCCCTCTGCTTCCCGCCCCAAAGTCCACTCATCATAAAACCTTGCATTGCAGCCAGAGGCAGCTCAGCCTCTCCATTGCGCCTCCGCTGCGCTCACTCCTCCTGTTGCAAATCGCAGCCTTCCTTTCTTCTCCTCCTGCTCTGGATGGACGGAGCACGCGCCCTCCTCGTGGCCCTCCGGCCAATGGCGAGGGCCGGCTGGAAGGCGGGGGCCAATGGGAGCATGGCCAGTGCCACACCCCTCCTGGGGCAGCCAATGGGGAGGCGGGGGCTCCTGTTTAGGAAGGCTCCTTCTGCCCCATTGTCCCATCACCAGCTCCGAGGGAAGCCCTCCGCTGCTGCAGCCATGGAGGGACCAGCCAAGATGAAGGAGGTGGCCAACTTCGGGGCAGGACCAGCCAAGCTCCCCCGGGCGGTAAGGAGAAGACCCCTGGGCTCCCCAGAATGGAGGACCCTTCCCGGCAGAATGGAACACTAGGCACACTCCCAGGACTCCAGGCAAAGCCAGGCTGCTTGATTCAGGTCCAGGTTTTGGAGGACCTTTGGGGCAGTCCTCCTGGAGGGTCCGGGAAAAGGAGGACGCCTCTGGTTTGGAGCCTTTTCAATCGCGGGGCTTCCTTCCTTCCCAGAATTGGAGTTTCTTCCTCCATAGGCTACCATCCTCACTGCAGAAGTAATCCGGTTTGGAAACCACTTGGAACTGCCTATGAACACCCTGCAGAAATGATCCACTTTGAGACCGCTTTAACTGCCCTGGCTCAATGCTAGGGAATCTCGGGAAACTGTAATGTTTGTGAGCCATTGTGCCTCCTCTGTCAGAGAGAGCTCTGGGGTGCCACAATAAACTACAATTCCCAAGATTCCCTAGCATTGAGCCAGGGCAGTTGGAGAGGTCTCGGACTGGATGTATTTCTGCAGTGTGTTTGGGACTGCATCCACACTGGAAAAATAACCCGGTTTGTCACCGCTTAAACTCTTTGTCTGGTTCAAGGGTATGGAATTCTGGGAGTTGGAGTTTGTTGTGGGATCCAGAGCCAAGCTCTCTCTCTCTCTCTCTCTCTCTCTCTCTCTCTCTGTGTGTGTGTGTGTGTGTGTATATATATGTATGTATGTATGCATTAGGAGTATGTTATGAATGTTTGTTTTAAAGCGCTATTTTAACATGTTTTATATGATACAGATAGATAGATAGGTAGATTCTGTTGCCTAATGGCCTGTTGTCTGAAATAGGTATGTTCTTCTCACTGCTCTAAACCCACTGGGTGACCTGGGCAAGTCACACTCTCTCAGCCTCAGAGGATGGCAATGGCAAGCAACCCCCCCTCTGAACAAATCTTACCATGAAAACCCCATGATAAGTTCGCCTTAGGGCCACCATAAGTCAGAAAGGACTTGAAGGCACACAGCAATGATCACAACAGCAAAATCTCTCAACTGTGCACCTAAATCTCCCAACTGTTTAGGCTTTTCATGTCCCCTGAGAGTGAGCTGAGACCCATTATTTTCATGGGATTTGTTCTCTTGGTGTGACTTCAAGTCATTTCCAATCTAAGGGTCCAAAACACACTGCAGAAATAATTCTGTTTGAGACCACTTTAACTTCCCTGGCTCAGTGTTATGGAATCCTGGGAATTGTAGTTTGTTGCGGCACCAGAGCTGTCTGACAGGTAAGGCTAAATGTCTCACAAAACTACTATTCCCAGGATTCCCTAGCACTGAGCCAGAGCAGTTAAAGCGGTCTCAAACTGGATTATTTCTGCAGTGTGTTTTGGCAAACCTGTCACAGGGCTTTCTTGGCAAGATTTGTTCAGAGGTGGGTTTGCCACCGCCATCCTCTGAGGCTGAGAGAGTGTGACTTGGCCAAGGTCACCCAGTGCCAGCCACAGATGCCGGCGAAACGTCAGAAAGAAACTCTTCTAGAACATGGCCACATAGCTCGAAAAAAACCCTATGTCACCCAGTGGCTTTCCATGGCTGAGCAGGGGTTTTGAACCCAGATTGCTAGGGTTGCAGCCCAACACTGAAACCACTAGGCCACACTGGGGTTTGCTTCAGGTACAAAAGAAAAAGTTTGAGATGAGAGTACTACTGCTAGGGCTCATGGTTTGGCACTTTTGGAAACACGCAAAAAGGCGATTCCAAGCAAACTGGAATTGCTGTGGCAATTCCAGGGAAAGCCCCCTCCTTTGACATGCTCAGGCAGCGGCAAAAAGGGAATTTTGGTTTTCTTGTTTTTCCAGTTCAGAAAGCCAGAATATAGGAGGCTTGCTGGAAGCTTGAAAAACAGCAGTGCTCTTATCCATTTTGTTTGTGCATTCTGGAGGCAAGGATTTAAAGAATCCATTGTCTTTGCTCACTGAATCGACTCTTTGTGAATATGTAGGGCAGAAGATATAAAAAAGATACACTGCTTTAACATCAGATAGTTTCATGCTAACTGGAGAAGCAGATGTTAAGTAACATATGTGTACTGAGTAAGCTATAGACATCTCTTCCGAAGGTTGCATCAGCAGCCACATCTGGGAGAGGTGTGGCTTTTGTTGGATATATATATCAGGTTTCTCCGCTTCCTGCAAGAACTGTGTGCTTAAGCTGATTTTAAGCATTGCTGCGCATTGTTCAGATCTAGAGAGCTATTAATTTCTAGTCTCATTTTGCACTGCAGTGCCACTGTTAACATTTCCCCCAAAAGCTCACTAACTGTAGTTTGTTGTGTGCCTTCAAGTTATTTTCGACCTATCATGGGGTTTTCTTGGCAAGATTTGTTCAGAGGTTTGCCACTTCCTTCCCCTGAGGCTGAGAGTGTGTGACTTGCCCAAGGTCATCCATTGGGTTTACATGGCTGAGCAAACTGTAGTATACCTCATTTTAACAATCTTATGTAAAGAAGGTTTTTATCCATGTTTCTTATCCCGTTAGCTAGTTTTTCTTACCACTGAAGAAGCATTGACATTTCAGAGGGCTTGCATGTAAATATATGTCTAAGTAACTGTAAAGATTCCTTTATGTTTTAGATCTTTGCTGGAAAAAAAGGTCCAGTATTAGCGGTATGCAAGATCTGGTTTCTGAAAACCTGGTTGTAAAGTGTCTCTTGGTGGTGGTTGTCACAAAATGACAACCTAAGTGGTCACATCTATAAAAACATTGTTCAGAGTGCCTTAAGGAATGATCAAACTTGTACACGTTTTCTGGAACAGTCAAATTCTACTCAACCATGAAAGAAAATGTGACATGAGACATGGTTTTGCTAATAGCTTCTTTCAAATGAAGATCCCATTATTATCTGGCTGGTAAATCTAAAAATTAGGCTCCACGTTGAAATTACCAAGGGCAAAAAATATTTTAGTCCTATAAGGAATCCTTGGCCTGGATGACTAGATGTCCTAACCACAAAGGAGGACAAGGCACCATAAATGTAGGACATTCAAGAAAAGTGTAGGACATTGCAAAATAAAAGTTAAAAACACTCATATGAATATAAATCCATGCTTCTTAGTCATGTTTAAAATGGGGGACATTTTGGAATTCTCCCTGGACAGAAGTTTATGTAGGACATGTCCTGGGGAAAAGAGGATGTCTGGTCACCCTGTTCTTGCGGTGTTTCCAAAGTCCTAATGGCATTTCTGTATTATGCTTCTATGCTGATTTTAAGGGCAGAATCCTAAGATTCTGTGTCTGTGTCACCAGAAAGCCAAAGACATTTGCATTTGGCTCGTGGACAGATCCCTTGACATGGTATAATTATGCTTATGTTTGGTTAAAACATGCAAAGCAGTCATGTCTATTTGTTGTCCTGTGTATATTTATAGTATAAAACAGGAGTGGAAATCATGTGTCCCCCTGCATGTTGTTGAACTGCAATTCACAGCATCCTTTACCATTAGCTATATTGGCTGTAACTGCTAGGAGTTCCAGTCCAGAGATATCTTGAGGACTACATGATTTTCTTTCCAGTATAAAATACAGAGTATAAAATGTGTATGATTTGCTGTTGACATGTGATCAACTGTACTGACTTTATTTCCTTTGCAGGTATTGATAGAAGCCCAGAAAGAACTGCTGGATTATAAAGGCCTTGGCATTAGTGTTCTTGGTAAGAGATGTCTATTCATTCCAGATGCCTTTATGGGAGATTTGAAATTTGCATTGTAAAATTAATGCTACAAATTAGTACATTGTAGTTCATTCCTGATGTTCTGAGTATAAAGCTTATCCTTTAAAAATATCCACATATTTTCAATTATTTCCTCAAAATACTTATTGGCTGAAATACTTATTGGAGGGTAAATGATAATAAACATCAATAATGTAAAATGGTAAGAGTAACATTAAAACTAAGGATATTTCTACCTTATGATCAAGACAAAATTAAAACATCTGTGTCACATTTTGTTCCACACATTTTGCAAGGAGCACAGGACAGCATACACTGTGAGTTTTGATGGTAGGGATGTTACCCTATTTTGTTTTTTACCGCTAGCCTATGAGGAAAGTTAGGCTGAAGATCCTGATCAATCTTTGGCCAGCCAATCAGATTCAACCCTCAACCTTGATCTCTTTTGTTCAACTTACCTTTTCACCCATCCTACACAACAACATCTTCAAATGTTTTTGACCTATCAGTCCCAGCCAGCCAGCATGGGCCAAGGTCCAAATTCTGGAAACTGGAACCCAAAACTAATCAAGAGCTTCAGGATGGGATAGTCGATTCTACATGAGTCCCATAAAAGTTGTAATAGACTGAAAACATAAACTTTTATAGTAATTTACTAGTGGGTATAGCAGGTTTTTTTTAGTGCACATGGATCTCTGAGCTCCAAGATGGCATCTGAATTCACTTAAGTGCAGGAATATTATCAGACAAGGGAAATTGGAAGTATAATCCAATGGCAATCTGAACGCAATCATGGGGTTTAACGTTATTGCGTGATAACCCACTACACACAAATTCAGGCAATGGGAAGTCAGTCTGAACGCAATCATGTGGTTTCACGTTATTGTGTGATAGACTGCCACATGCAAATTCGGGCAATGGGAAGCCAGTTCAAATGCAATGTGCATTCACGTAATTGCGCTAAACTAGTGACTTTAAGCGAATGCGTTCTGGCCCCACTGCTTTTTCATTCGAATTTAAGAGAAATTCCTCCTGTTTGATAAACTCCTATGAGAGCAATTCTTGTACCACAAGTTTTCTGACCCCCTTGAAAAATATGAGGCCATGTGTATAAGCTGTTTTGGGTCTAATCTTGGGAAAGAGTGGGATAATAATAATAATTATTATTATATACACTTTCCATGAAGTCACTGATGCATGTGATGGTATGTGAAGTAGGGCTGAAATATGTGGATCTGTAATAAAGCTCAGAAAGCAAGGGTTAGTTCAGACTCTGTGTTGACTTTGATACTCCTGGTGATTTAAGCAAATTAATTGTTTCTGTTTGTATTTGTTATTGTTGTGCGCCTTCAAGTAGTTTCTGACTTATGGAGGCAAACTTACCACATTATGGAGGGTTTTCTTGGCAAGATGTGTTCAGAGGGGGGTTGCCTTTGCCTTCCTCCGAGGCTGAGAGAGCATGACTTGTGTTATGGCTTATATTGTAGCATGTTTGATTTGTTTCTTTTGTTCTAGAAATGAGCCACAGAAGTTCTGACTTCTCAAAAATCAACAAAGCAGCTGAAAATTGCTTGCGGGAAATTCTGTGAGTTACAGTTTCTATAATTTTTGTTGACACCATCAAGAGCCTTTCCTTTTTTTTCCTCCCTTTGCATGTGAGATTCTTTAACAGAAGTTGAAAGTGTTTGTTTCATTGATATGGAAATAAGGCTAATCACCTTGTATTTTTTTCCTGAATGGTTTAGTTTATAAACTAATTCAGTTACCACTTCTATTATAGGGTTGAATCCACTTGTTACTCCCAACTGAAGTAAACCTATAGAGTCAGTGGTCCAAAACACACAGCAGAAATAATGGTTTGAGACCACTTTAACTGGCCTGACTCAATGCTAGGGAATTCTGGGAACTGTAGTTTTTTTGATACATTTAGCCATCTTTGTCAGAGAGCTGTGGTGCCAAAGTAAACTACAATTCCCAGGATTCCAAAGCACTGAGCCAGGGAAGTTAAAGTGGTCTCAAACAGGATTATTTCTGCAACATGTTTTGGACCAATGAGACTTATGTAAGTCTTGATTTAACACTTCTGTTCATTCAGTGTCCCTTATCCAACTGGAATGAATAATTAGGTTTAAGCCACATGGTTGTGGATGAACTGCCTGTTTTGTGGTTGCATTGTAACAACTTGTCAACACCATTGGTTAGATCCAGCATAGACTTGATTTTAAACTAGTTCCCATTAAGATCAGTGGGACAGATGTCAAACAAAAACAAACAAAACAAGCTTCATTTATATACCACTTCATACCGCCTAAGCAGTGTCTAAGCAGTTTACAATTGTAAGCTAATTTTCCCCCAACAATCTGGGTACTCATTTTAGTGACCTCGGAAGGATGCAAGCCTGAGTCAAGCTTGAGCCCTTTTTTCTGGTCTTGAACTTGCAACTTTATGGTTTTGAGTAAGTGGTTGCAGTACAGGCATTTAACCACTGCGTCACCGGGGCTCCTGTCATTAGTTGCTAGCTCATCACATAGATTAAAACAGAACAAAGGTGTGACCTGCAATATTTTTGGAGAGCAAAGCAACACTGGGAGAAAAATAATTTAAGCTGGAGAACTAGTGAGAAAGGAGAGGGGAATGCTACATCCATTTCCTTAGTAGCCCTTCTGAAATCATGAACACTGAAAAGCGCCTACATCCACTACCTTCCTATTGTCCTAGTTATACATTTTGGTGTGCCTTGAAGAGCTAACCCTGTTAACTCCTGGGAAGCTGCAGGTCATATTTTCCCTTGTCATCTTGCTACCTGTTTAGTATGCTTTAGTTTTTCTATCAATTCTGAATAGCAGACTTAATAATCAAGAATTTATGTGGGCTGAAGCAAAAAAGTCCTCTTTTAATTCATTAAGAAAGTATGATAAGATGTAAAATATATGGCTGAGCCCTAAAGACATAAAAAAATTAAGATCAGGGTTGACTGTAAAATATTTGCTGTAGCCTGAACATATGGATGCTTTCAAATATTTCCCCATTCCAGAATCTGTACCTTGAATGGGGTGAACTGTGAAATCCAGTTTGGTTTCTGGAATGGTTAAATTCCATGCTATTTTAAAATTTTGTAAAGTATCACAAAGCTCATCACTAATGGGTTTTAAAGAGATGTTACCATCACCAATACATATACAAGTTTTAAAACAGGTATGCAATTGCATATGTACTTCTATAGCACTAATGCTTGCAGTCAGCTTGTGGGAAGATATATATATTTTCTGGGCCTTTTAAAAATCACTCTATTGCCCTGTACAGACTGACACTTTGCGCAGGTCTGGGGCTGAAATTAGGGTTCTCTAGGGCTGGGCATCCGCATGCGCCTAGTTCTCTTATCGGCATGTGGGCACCATGATTGCGCACACCCGTCCATACAGGGTGTGCAACGATGACGTCCGCATAGCGCCACTGCACGGAAGTCATCGTTGCGTGCAAGTGCACCAATGGCGCCCTGTGCATGGCATAGAAAAAAACCTGCTGGGAGTGGGTTCTTTTTAGGTCTCATGGAGGCCATGGCATTTGTCTGCTGCGGCTTCCATTTGGGGCAGAAAGGGGCAGCATCTGACTGCCCCTTTCTGCCCATCTGTATCCTCCCAAGGTTGATTTTGTGGGAAGAAGCTACATGATTTCCACTTTGAATTAGCAAGAAGTGTTTCAACTGCTGGTATGCTGTCTTCTAAACCAGACATTTTAACTAGGCATCTATTGTGAATAACAATAACATGGGACAATGTTATAAATCCTGAAGTAATACTTTTCTTATATCCACTTTTCTTTTGCACAGCAAAATACCAGACAATTACAAAGTTGTATTTCTCCAAGGAGGTGGCTCTGGACAATTTAGTGGCATTCCACTAAACCTTATTGGGTTAAAAGAAGCAAGGTGTGCTGATTATGTGGTCACAGGAGCATGGTCAGCAAAAGCAGCCAAAGAAGCAGAGAAATATGCCAAAGTCAACCTTGTTCATCCTAAACTCTCTACTTATACAAGTGAGTTAATCTTAAACATAACATTGATGAGCACTTGGAATCATACCTGGAAGCATAATTTTCTTTTCCCCACTTGGTTCATACGATTTGATGTCACAGAAACTGTCACAGAAACACATGGCATGTCTCCTGAGGAGGAATACCATGTCAGGTATTTGGGTATGAAAACTTTTATCACATCAGAGAATAGAAACACTTGCCATTGATCAGAACAACTCTCCCTAGAAGCTAGGATGGCTAAACTGAGGTTGTCATACTTTGGCAATATCATGAGAAAGGACTTTCTAGAAAAGACTGTAATGTTTGGTAAAGTTGATGGCAATAGGAAAAGAAGAAGATTGTATACCAGATGGATATATTCAATCAGAGAAGCCACAACCATGAATTTGCAAGATCTGAGCAGGGCGATTGAGGGTCTTTCATGCATAGGGTTGCCATGGACCAAAGTCAGCTTGAAATCAGTTAACAACAAGGAGAAGTCTTGCCCTGTCTCTTTTCCATACCTTGCTTTGCCTGTCTTTGCTATAGAGACTCTTTAAATATTATTATCAGTACTGAATTTTTACCATTTCATGTGTTGACTATATTGGCTTTATTCTTTATTCTTGATTTGCTTTTCAGAGAAGCTAAATTTGGTTATTTAAATCCCATCCCTTCCCTCACTCTTTTTGTAAGCATGTTGTCTAAGAATAATTGGGCTGTGCATGGGGGTAATTGTGCATTGGAGGGAGAAAAAAAAACTAGCCACTCAAATGTGTGGGAAAATTAGTACAGGGAGAATTGGGATCAAAGTGGTAATACAGTTTGACAAGAGTGCTGGTCTGGAAGTAGCCAGAAGTATAAATAATTAGGACAGTGTAGTACAAAAAGAAAAACATTTTGTTTTATTGATATAAAATGCACAAGTTTCTGCATTGGATATAATTTAGGGTATCTTCTGTGCAAAACAGCGAAATTAGTGTTAAACTAGTTTTTAAAAATTATTCCTGTAGAAGCTACAGAGTTACACAGAAGATTAACATAACAGTGCAAACAATGCTTGCAAATTAAAGCCAGATTTGGCAGGGCTTCTTTTCATAGCTCCATGACTCTTCTGGTGGCTTTCACTCCCATTTCTTGTTTCCTTCTATCCTTGCTGTTATTTCCAAAATGTAATTAAAGCTGTAAATCAGAGCCATGGAGAAAATATATGCCAGTTGCATGATTTTTTGAGTTTCATTGGTAGAATGAACTTGTTTCCCAACTAGGCTTGCACATATTCATGGTTTCAGTCTCAGTTGCTGGGTTTTATCCTCCTCAAGATTTTTAGGAAAAGGAGTTTAGATTGCAGAAATGATATTTCAAAGAGCTATCAGTTTGCTTCTGACAAAAGAGTAATCGTTTTTCAAAACATGTTGGATTGTAGCCAATAGGCAAAGGTACTTTCTGAACTAGGTTATTTGTTGAGTACTGTATTATTACAGATTCCTCTAACCTGGATGCTTTTCAGGCACACAGCATGTTCCTTTACGAGTGATGCAAACAATGTCCAAGAAGAATTAAGTTTCTTTGAAGTTCTGAAATACGGCCAGTGTGGCATGCAGTGTGGGAAATGAATCTTTAATCTGTGAGAGATATCTAAATGCACACTGCCATGTTTCTGTAAGGAGAACCAGTCTTAAAAGCTACATAGTGATCATCATCTCTCAGCATCAGTGAAGTATAGCATCTGGGTTGGGCTGTCCTGTCCTAATTATGATATTTTAAAAGTTGTTTTCATTTGTTACCAGGAAGTTCTTGCACAGTACTGTTTCTGATGTAAAGCAGTTAATTTTTGCTCCTTCCCCCAGGTGAAATGGATATATTCCTGATGTAAGCAAAGTTTATGCAGTATGGAGTGTGCGTAGATGCAACTACCACATTATGGCAGTCATTGCAAATGCTCTATTGGTGCTTAGACTGCTAGCCAATCTCAAGGCCTACATTTCAGCACCAGGCCAGAGGATGTCTAGTAATATGACTGGATTTTCTTTTCTTTCTGCTGCCCTCCATGTTGTACCCAAACCTGCTTTAGGTTTTTTTCCCCTCAGCTCTCCAGAGGATCCTAGCCTTCCAAAATCTCTCTCTCTCTCTCTCTCTCTCTCACTGCGTATGTGTATAAAGAAATAGTCTGTTAGGAATTTGATTTGAATGCTAAAGTTATTTTGAATAATAGTTTCTTTTAACATACTGAAGAAAGCAAGCATTATCCTTTTGCCTTAGAATCATAGAGTTGGAAGAGACCATCCAGTCCAACCCCCCTGCCATGCAGGAAATCACCATCAAAGCACCCCTGACAGATGACCATCCAGCCTCTGTCTAAAAACCTCTATAGAAGGAGACTCCACCACACTCCAAGGAAGTGTGTTCCACTGTTGAATAGCTCTTACTGTCAAGACGTTCCTCCTAATGTTGAGATGGAATATCTTTTTCTGTCATTTGCATCCATTGTTCCGTGTCCTATTCTCTGGAGCAGCAGAAAACAAGCTTGCTTCATCCTCAATGTGACACCCCTTCAAATACTTAAACAGGGCTATCATATCACCTCTTAACCTTCTCTTCTGCAGGCTAAACATACCCAGCTCCCTAAGTCTTTCCTCATAAGTTATGGTTTCCAGACCCTTCACCATTTTAGTTGGTCCACATCCTTTTTGAATTGTGGTACCCAGAATGGGACACAGTATTCCAGGTGAGGTCTGACCAAAGCATAATAGAGTGGCACTATTACTTCCCTTGATCCAGACACTATATTTCTATTGATATAACCTAAAATCACATTGGCCTTTTTAGCTGCTGCAGCACACTGTTAACTCATATTCAACTTGTGGTCTACTAGGACTCCTACATCCCTTTCACACGTAGTCTCGTTAAGCTAGGTGTCCCCCATTCTATATCTACACATATCATTTTTCCACCCTAAGTGCAGTACCTTACATGTCTTCATGTTTACATTTATTTTGTTAGTTTTGGCCCAGCTTTCTAATCTTCTTGAATGTTGAGCCTGTCTTCTGGAGTATTAGCTACTCCTCCTAATTTAGTGTCATCTCCAAATTTGATAAGCATGCCCTCTATTCTTTCATCCAAGCCATTGATAAAGATGTTGAATAGCACTGGGCCTGGGACAGAACCCTGTGGCACCCCACTGGTCACTCTCCAGGCGCTATATATTGTCATTGTCATCATCATCATCATCTTCTTCTTCTTCTTCTTCTTCTTCTTCTTCTTCTTCTTCTACTTCTTTTTTACAATAGTACATTTTCACTCTGTAGCAAGTCCAAGATTTAATCCACTTTGCTGGTAAAGCAATAGAAAGGTGCAGAACTGGAGTTGCTGTCAAAGTTCATTGTTCCAAGAAAGCTGCATATACCGTAGTTACTTTCAGACTGCTTAGTCTATTACTACTTGGGAAACGTAACTGTTGTATCTCTTTCTGTTATCTTATCTGCTTTAGAAATCCCTGACCCGAGCACTTGGAACCTTAACCCAGATGCCTCTTATGTCTATTATTGTGCAAATGAGACAGTCCATGGTGTGGAGTTTGACTTTGTACCCGACGTTGGGAAGGCAGTCTTAGTTTGTGATATGTCTTCCAACTTCCTCTCTAGACCAGTGGATGTTTCAAAGGTAAAGTTCTTAAAGAGCAGAGTTTGCAAAGTGTAATCTAATACCTTGGGTCACTGAGGCCAATTCTTTGTTACTTTTATGAATATCAGGACATATCAGTATTACACAGTTACATCAGTGTTGTAGTAGTTTAAGTCCTCTCACTAATATTCCCTGGGATCTGTAAATTCCTGAAAATTCAGTTTGTAGGCCCTATTATACATTACTTTTCATATTCATGTCATTTTCTGTATCCTTGTTGTCTCATGAGTCTCATCTCCAATTAGATTTTAAGACTCTGGACATGAACCTGTAATGTATTTTTTTTAAATGATACTATACAAACATTTACCTTTCTTTAAGCAATAAACAGCTCCTTGCTGTCTCTAGACCCTCTTCTCAGAGCTACAAAAGGGATTCTCTGAGGAGAGAGAATAACAATTACTTGGACAGGGTCATAATGTTAAGTCCCAGTAAATTCAGTGGAAACCACTTCTCAATAAACATGCTTAGGACTGTGCTGTTTGTCCTCTGGCTTGAATGTATCTTACATGACTAAGACTGTTTTGAACATGAACACTATGCAACTTAAGCTGGGAATGGGTAAACTCTTGTTTTTCAATTTTGCTGTGAGTGCTGGCATGTTCTTTATCTTGCTGTTGTTTATGAACAGTATAAATGTGGCCCTTCCCAATCTTCATTGTACAGCTGGCTCTCATGGCTTGAAAATTTTCAAAAATAAATAAATTCCTAAAAGCTAAACTTGATTTTACCATGTTGGGTGAAATCATGACTTGCTAGAAAAAAACAATGATGCTGGGAAAGTTGGAGGGGTATGGAAAGAGGGGAACACCTCATGCTAGATCTATGGACTCTGTAAAGAAGGTGAAAGGTATAAATTTACAAGACGTAAGTGGAGCAGTGGAGGATAGGAAGTCTTGGAGATGTCTCATCCACAGGGTCGCCTTGTGTTGAGACTGGTGTGAGGGCAGTAAACAACAACCACAAATAAGTGACACCATTTTCCTATTCCATTATATTTAATGGGACTTGAACATCTAGATTTTGGTATCCATGGAGGGTCTTGGGAACCAAGCCCACTACACATCCTTTATCCTGGCACAAAGGAAATAGTCAGTGTCAAGGGAAATAAATAACAGTAACCACTACATGAATTATTAATAGTCTTTGGACTTTCCCCAAAGTTCTTAGCTTAATCCATAATTGCTACATTCCCTTCGGTGCCCAACATCTACAGCAGAGGCAAGGGACCTTTGACCCTCCTGATGCTTTGGACTTCAGTTCCCAGAAGCTCCAGTCAGCATAGCCAATGCTAAAGAGTTCTGAAAGTAGTATGCCAAAGTATCTGGAAGCCAATGTTTTTACACTCCTAATCTATGGTGTTTTCCTCATTGATTGACTGATGTGTTTTAATTGTAGTTTATAAATGAATCCATGGGTGCAATGTCTATTTTGTTTCCTTCCCCACCCCCTACTCCCAATATAAAGTTTGGTGTAATTTTTGCTGGTGCTCAGAAGAACATAGGTACTGCAGGTGTCACGGTGGTAATTGTGCGTGAAGATTTAATTGGCTTTGCGCTGAAGGAATGTCCTATAGTGTTGGACTACAAAGTGCAAGTGGAGAACTCCTCATTATACAACACTCCTCCGTGCTACAGGTAATTTTGTCGAAGTGTATCATTCACCCTTCTAATTACTTGTGTGTCTTTTACTGTGCAGAGTGTTTGGGTTTTGATGAGTGATGGCAGAGTGCAAACATAAGATTGCTTTGTACTGGAGAAGCGGGATAAGAGTCTAACAGTGCTGAGCAGAAACCTGCTGTGGGCCTGAAATGACTGCTTGATGCAGCCTCCGTTGCGTGTCTCCCTTGATGCATATTGGAATTTACTATGGAATGTTTGCTCTTGCTTTTTTAAAAATTATTTTTAATTTTATTCTCAACATACAATTAAAATGTTAACAAATGTAGAAAAGAAGTACACAAAAAATAAAGGTAAGTATATAACAAGGTATTAGGCATACTGAAATAGCTAATACAGTAGCAATAGCAGCTACATTTATGTACTGCTTCATACCACACTAAGCAGTCTCTAAGCAGTTTACAACTGTAAGCTAATTGCCCCCAACAAGCTGGGTACTCATTTTAGCAACCTTGGAAGGATGTGAGCTTGAGTCGACCCTAAGCCCCTGGCTGAGATTGAACTCACAACCTTGTGGTTTGTGAGTGAATGGCTGCAGTACTGACATTTAACCACTGCACCACCAGGCTCCTGGTGATTTTAGATTTATGTACAAGACCAGATCTTATCTAACAATTACATGGGGATTCTCAATGAACTGGTGAAAGGCCTAAGGATAATTTTGTGGACCATTTGGTCAGAAAGAAGTTGTCCAAAATGTTTTTGGCTATGCCCGAGGTCCATATGGAGTAGAGTCTTTGTCTGAAAAGACAATTAAAAGGGTGCCATCTGGCAATAAAGTTATAATATAAGAATAATAAAATATTTATTTGTATCCTGCCTCTCCCTTTTGAGGATCGAGGCGAGTAATAGCAAAATGAAATACAATACAAAAGCAATAAAACATTCCCTTATTCCCCCATCCCCCCTACCCTCCCTCCTACAAATATAAAATTATAACAATGAAACCATAGTTTTTGTGGGTTTTTCGGGCTATGTAGCCACAAAAAGCTATGGATGCTGGCCATGAAAGCCTTCAACTTCACAATAAAAACCATATAAATAAAAACATAATCAGTTAAAACAGATTAAGGTGCAAGAGGCAATACAGAGGGGTCTGATTAAGGAAGCAGATAATTCTATCCTGATTAGAGGTCAGTCTGGGAAAGCCCCACTCAAAGAGGACTGTTTTAATCGCCTTTTTGAAGGTGTCAAGAGATGATATCTGGCGGGTCTCTTCCGGCAGGTCATTAACTTTTGGAGTGGTAATTGAAAAGGTCCTCTGGGAAGTTGCCACGAATCCGGATTTTCTTGACTGTAGTAGGTTCTTCCCAGAGGACCTGAGTGTGCAGGCAGGATTATCTGGGAGGAAGCGTTCTGTCAAGTAAGATGGACCCAAACCATGTAGGGCTTTATAGGTAATAACTAACACCTTGTACTGTGCCTGGAAGCTGTTCTCAATATAGTTGTCTTTATATTTTTTTAAGCTCTTAGTGTTACAGGTTAGCTTTTCAGAAAGTACTACTTTCCAGACCCAGCCTAATCAATTTTGTGAGGAGATTCTAGTTAAGTGCCTCCAGTGTTAATGTGATTTCCAGTCTGGCTGCTGCTGTGAGCATATACAACAGATTGGCTTCCCCTTATCCCCAGTATTATCTGATTATGTCCTTGGTTAAGTCTTCATTGTTCTCATGACTAACTATAATAATAAAAGCAGCTCAGAAAAATTATTGACTCGTTTGTCATTTTTGAAATAAACTTCAGAATTCTGTGCCCAAAATTTGTTAACTTTAGGGCACATATTATGCCACTCTCTTTACAAATTTTCCAGCAAGTTGAAGAGAGATTGTTATTAATTTGTGGTAATCTAATTGGGGCCAACTAATCTAATTGGATCAGCAGTAATGATTCAACCAGCCTTCTGTGTCTTATACATACGACTTGAGTCCTTCAAGGATAGTCTGAACTGAGGAGATAAATCTTTGCCAGTGGTTTTTGCAATCCCTTTTTGCTGGCTAGGTGTCCTCCTTGACCTACCCATAGTCCTCTGTTTAGAGCAAAGTACAAA
>NC_056523.1:247655017-247677147 GCF_019175285.1 Sceloporus undulatus
AAAAGAGAGTGATGTCTTTTCCACTGAATTATCACCTTGCTATCAAGATTTCATCATTTAGCAGTTCTTGTGAACAAGGTGAACCTGAATGCAGCATTGCTGTCTGTGCCACTGATTTGCTGACAGTAGCGGAAATTGTTAGTAGGATAATTAGGAACTCTAGTCAAGCTAGAGTTGAGTGAAAGTATGTCGCTGACTGTGGAGATTTCTGAATACAGACCCCAAAATTCACAGTTCAAGAGCAAGCATTTGCATTATATCAACAGAATACTGAAATTATACAAGCTTCATTTAAAATGTCTTTTTTAACAGGTGGGTCGTATATGAAATAGGCATTTGACTTTTTAAAGCTTGTGAGTCAGTGTGTTTCTGAAAGTATACTTCAGCTGATAGGATGTACAAATGGAAAAATAGTCAATCCTGTTATCTTAGCAGGGTGAGTGTGTAGCCTTACCAAATCCCAGGCTTTAGCGAGATCGTTCCATATTTCATGTACCTTTGACATTGCATGTGCAATAGATTGGTTTCCCCTTATCCCCAGTATTATCTGATAAATAGTTTATTCTACACACGTTGCAGAAGCCACATCTTCTGTATTAATTTCTTAAATACCATGTTTTAAAATACCAAACTATTTATCTTAAAAGTATTCTTTCATCTCCCCTCAGCTATTTTATGGCACCATCAAAACAATAACATGATATCTGGAAGTATCATAAAGAAGAGAGGCTTTTTAACTTTTGAAATATGGTCATTCCTTGCCCTATGTAACATGCAGGGTAAAACCAAAGAGAAAACAAGAAAAGCTCCTGGGCCATATTAAAAACTGGAAAATAATATACTTATATGGTTTGTCTTAGAATTAAAATATCCTTTGGACCAGCATTTGCAGATTAAGGGAGGATTTTGTAGGTTTAATGCAGGAGTTGGAAAGGGGCGCTCCTCCAGATGCTAGAAAGAAATGCCCATCAATCCTAGACAGCATAGCCAATGCTGAAAGATACAAGGAGTAAGAATTCCAAAACCCACAGGTGGGCCACAGATTTCCCATCATTGGGAAAACCTACTGTGTGTATGGATAGGTGACAATATAATTTTTTTTCTGGAAAGAACAAGCAACCAGCAACCTATTTATGCCAGCTATATTTATTGTTCTCACCTTGGTCCTATTCTGGTGTACTACACCCTCCACTAAACATTGAAAATGGGGCTAGATATGTTACCTTGGCCACAGTCCCCCATTACCTACCCAAATTGTAGGACAATAGCCAGGAATGGGAAGCCTTTTCTTCCCGTACAAAAATCTAGCACTTGTCTCCCCCACCACCCTGGGTTTTGAAATGAAGGCAGGAGATTACAGAAATAGAACAGGCTTCCCTGCAGTGCAAAAGCTGCCCTTGAACTTGTGGAGGGCAATGGACAAGAGTAAAGCTTTTATACTCACAGATCATAGAACTGGATGAGACTATAAGGGAGATCTAGACCATCCCCTTGCCATACAGGAATATACATTCAAGCTCACCCTTTCTATCCTATAATTCTAATTACATGGAGGAAATGAAAGCCTGAGTACTGCTCTCATTCTCTTCCAATCTAGTGTTCTCTACATCTTTACTAGATCAGCCCCAGCTAGCATAGCCAGTGAGTATGGTACATGAGGATGATGGGCACTGTAATCATAGTAGTCAGCTACAGGAGGTGAGTGGGCTGAACTAGACCTTTCCAGAAGATGGAGGGAAGTGACTCAGTGGCAGGCATACCTTGCAGTTAATGTGTTATGTGGTCTTAGTCTTTAATCAGTGGTAAGTCTTGAATTGCATAAGTCACCACATGTTTTTTTAAAGCACACTCCCTCATTTATTTTCTTTTACCACATGAAAGTTACTCTGGAAAGTAATATTTTAGCAGTTTGAAGAGAACTGTATTTCACAAAAGTCTATGAATGCTGAGAGAAGCTTTCAGGAGTTGGGGGATGGACCAGCCTCCTTCCCAACATCCATGCCCTTCACATCCAAAATATATTTTAACAAGGATACTGACCCCTCCAACTGGAAATGACTTCTGGCTTTGAAAATCCCCTTGTATGTTGCAGTCCCCAGGGACCTCAAAGTGCCCTGTAATATCCAGTGCTTCCTTCTAGAGGCTTTTGGGAACATCACTGGCCAATGTCATGTTCTCTGAGTTATGACTCAAATGTTTGAGTTATGACAGGTCATTGAAAGGAAGGTTATACCAACTTTGCCCACCCTGCTGTACTGTGGCAACTCTCCTCAGGTTAGGCAACTCAACTTTCCAAGCATGATTTGCTTGAATTTATTTATTTTTTGGTTTGGTATATGTGTGGGTTAGTGACGCATACTTCAGAACAAACTATTACAGTGTTGTAAATATTAACCTCTATGTTGGCAGAGTATGTCTGCTTTGAGTTTGCTTTTAAAATGCTACCCATGAGTTTCTTCTCCTTTTTGTTTTTGTTTTTGTTTTCTTTAACTGCTTCTCTTTCTTCCGTTTGCTGGCAGTAGTTGGCTGGCAACCTGACCTGAATGTCCATGAGTTGGTTTAGCAAAACGCTGAATTAAATTAGAGCAATGTGGATCATTTTAACCTCTTGCCAAAAGGAGCCCTGGCTTCCCAACATTAATCTCCTGGGTGGAGATTAATAGCATTTTCCCCCAGAAGAAAATCTCATTTCCTACCTACAGGGATTTGCTTGATATTCAAATCTGCAACTCACCCTGCTTTGGGGATGACATTGAAGCTTTCTATGTGGCTTTAAAGTGGGTCATTCAATTACTCGCTGCCTGCTGTTTAGTGGATGTACTCTGGTGGATATAGGAAAGGCTTAGGTGAAATTCAGTCCTGTGCAGCATTCTATATATTTTCCCACTGGAATATGCAAGAATTTTCTTGGTGAATCCGAGCTTTGCTAAAGTCTGCATTTGCAGGCTAGGCAAGGGCTACTTGTCTTCTGAAGACCTGAAATGCAGTATGTGGTATAAAATGAAAATACCACAATTTATTGCCGATGAAAGCAATAAAAATATTTCTGTAAAAGGCTGAACAGTATAAATGCACTCAATATGCATATTTTAAATCAGCCAAGATGGAAAACTAGGAGAAGCACAGCAACAAAATATTGAAAATATTTTTTACTCCAAACCAAACGTGTGACAAAACAGAATTGGATTGGGAAATATTGGAATCCCTGTATCCCAAGGACTAACATATCATTCCATTGGAAGGTATGCCAAGGCCTGAGGTCAGTGACCCAGCAGTGTGCTTCTGCAGTGTTAATGGAAGCAGATTTGTCATCAGAAATGGGAGAGAGGATTGCTGCTTCCCCATGCAGCTTCTGCATGCCCTAAACAGTGCTACCTCCTTCTCCCCTCAGGCCATCGTGTTTCTCAAAACTCAGCTCTACTATTAGCTGTCAGCCCCTATCTGTATTATGGTGATACTGCAACTAGCCCACATTATAGGGTTATTGTAAAGATTTTGGAGACTTAAAATGTAAAGAACCTTCTTGGCCATCTCAACAACAATATAAAAAATATTAATATTTTTAGCTGTGGCAAAGTAGGTTGCAGCCTTAGGCCTTTGACTATGTGGTCCAGAAGTGTTCAAAACTGTATTGTGCAAGCAGATGTAATGTGGAAGAATTTTATAATGCAGTCTTTTGAAGCACCCCTTTTCAGTCTCTAATAGAGGGATTAATGAAAGAGAACATGTTGGAAGTGTGCCATTAAACACATGCAGACAGAGACAGGCGGTTTATTATGCAAAGGAGCTTCCATGGGAAATGTGTCTGCTCCATCAAGCAGAGTTATGTAGCTAAAACCACACAGACAAAGTGAGAGTACATGTTTTGCATTCTCATTTTCATTCAATAACTCTCTTTAAAAATAGCAGTCAGTGTGCTATAGAAAAGCAGTGGGATTCTGGTAGTCTCTGTTAAGAACGTAATTTGTAGTGCATGACATTATTGTCAACCTAGTTACTACAAAGGAAATTGATTTAGGTGAAAAGTTTAAAGAGGTGGAGCTTTTTGGTGAAATTGTTAATGTTCCCATATTTTTTTAAAAAAGGATAATGCCAGCATTGTTTTTAGCAAGTTCTTATTGACCCCCTGGCCTTTGAGTCAAGATTCTTTTAATGCTACCCAATATTTCACAGTACTCAGTATGTTTTCATTTAGTCTATACTAGGAGCATGCTGATGTTAGTACTGGGGGATCTCTGAGTGGTTTACAGTTTATTAACAAAGACTTCTCACAGCTGTTTAACAGTAGTAGTAACAAAATATGCTAAGTTATTTTTAACTATTAAAGTCAAGAAAGCTGAGGGCTGGGGTAAACCAGATAGTGAAAAACCATTTAGGCTAGCTTTTCTCAACCTTAAAAAAACCCCCCCCCCCCCCCCCAACTGTGATCGCTCCCAGGACCCCTGATGACCTTTCACAGAACCCTGATTGAGAAATTCTGGTTCAGACTATAACTTCTACAATTGTGGTAGGACCAATACAGAAAATGTTTATAGTAGTGACTTTGTGATAGTTTAAACCTATGTATCCTAGAGCAGCATTTACTGGAGAACAGGATGCTAACTGGAAAACTTAGAAGTCAGATATAGAGCGTGACTACATGGGCCATTTGCTGTGAGTTCCCTCTGTGTCACTCGGTTCAGATTACACAGGACTAAAAGCCCAATTAGACTGAGGACTGCCCACAGGTGGGAAGGGCAATCCCACCCCCCTTAACACGCTTTTAAATAACTCACTATTTGCTCCACATCTTCCCAAAAGGTCTGGGGCATCCTGGAGCGACAGTGGGCGATTGTCTACACAGTGTCCCGCTATGGCAGCCACTGCCACCTGTATGAATTGCTCCTCTGAGGTGCCCAACTATATGGTGCCTTGTTTTTTGTTTCTGTGGGAGCAACTTGCAGTGGTAGTGGTGGGAGGCATAGTGGGACCAGTGTAGTCAGCTGTCCACTGTGACTCTGGAACGTACAAGCAAAGGGGAAGCTTTGGAGCCAGAATTCTCTGCGGGCATTCTCAGTGTAGATCTGCCCATAGTTTCTTTAACTGGGAAGTTTTACTTGTAATTAAAGTGTTTTTAGCATATGACTAGTCTCATTTGCTTGAGCCATTTGAAAATGTTGGCTCTGATACACATTTCATTTCCTTGGTGCCCACTGAGAAAGTCTTTGTGTGTGAGATGTTGTGAATTTTGTCTTAAGAGAAAGCTGACTTGCTTTCCTGTGTGGGCTTATGCCCACTCTTTGCATCATTGAAATAGGCTGGTGTTCACAAATAATTGGTGCCAAATAAAACATTAGCCTTTCAGGTATCACAAGACTATTATTCCATGCAATCTGTGCCAAGTTTACAGCTTACATAATGGAAGCCAAACATGCTTAGAATGTCAAAACACGTTTAGAATTAATTAATGTTGCTTATTGCTTGTAATTGTTGTTTCTTTTGGTTCCAGCATCTACATCATGGGCTTGGTCCTGGAGTGGATTAAAAACAATGGTGGAACTGCCGCTATGGATAAACTCAGCCAAAAGAAATCACGAATGATTTATGACATTATTGACAGATCCAATGACTTCTATGTGTAAGTTACTCTAACCTCTATCATTATTGTGATATAAATGGCTCACAGGAAGATGTGAATCTCTGCTAAACAGAGGGAAATAAATGCTTTGAGGTTGCTGCTGAAACTTTTCCAGCTGTTAGAAGGGTGGGAGGAAGCAGGCAAGATAGGGGCTCTTAAGGCTGGCCTGGGGACGGAGTTGGGGTGTTGCATCCACATGATGCATGCCCTGACTCTGTCCCCCAGGGTTCCATGACATTGCACGCTGCTCTCCATGGCGTGCGGCATCATGATGCTTCTCCTATGCTGTGTCCATACAATTCAGTGCTGAAGAAGTGCCGTATAGTTGTGGCTCTGCAGCTATTGCACCTTTTCCACGGTGCAAAAAGGAACCATTTATTGTGGCTCTTTTTCGTGTTCTGGAAAGGCCGGATCTGTGCCATGGTGTGCAGTTGCTGCAGCCCCAATCTGTCTGAAGAAGGGGTGGCTGGAGGCCGCCTCTTTGAGGCTATTGTACAGCCCCATAGTTAATGATCACAAGAATGACCTGGATTTTTTTTTTTTTTGTTAAATATGCAGGAAAGATTGCGGGTTTGTAGCAGCCACCTGGAATATTCTGTTGAAGCTTTACCTGTATGGGCTTGTAGAATTACTTTAGAAAACTTAATTTAAAATGTTATCTGTTGCAGCACAGGGTAGAGGATTATTGCCTTTGGCTGGATTACAAGAGTAAAAAGAAATTTTGTGGAAATATGAAGTAACACCTCTTTAAAATTTGCCACGATAAATGAAATAGTATGGGGAACACAATGATCTAGGGCAGGGTGATGGACTATATTACCCCCTAAACTCTTCCAACATGCGCAAATGGCTAACATTTTAGACATATTTTTGCCTCAGTGCCCTCTAGGCCCTCTAGCATTTCTGAAATTTATATTTTTTGAATGTTTTCAAGCTGTAGATGCTTGAATCTTTGGATGAAGAGTCTGTGGTAGGGGAGGCTTCTTCTGTTCCCATGGAATTAACCATTTGAAGTACAGTTGGCCCTTCTTATACACTGATTTTTTATACATGGATTCAAGCATCCACAGTTTGAAAATGTTCAAAAAAGGATAAATTTCAAATATCAAACCCTGATTTTCCATTTTTAATAAGGGACACCATTTTGCTCTGCCATTGTATTTAATGGGACTTGAGCATCCACAGATTTTGTTATCCACAGGGGATCTTGGAACCAAACTCCAGCATATAACAAGGGAC
Organism: Sceloporus undulatus; assembly: GCF_019175285.1. NCBI lineage: Eukaryota > Metazoa > Chordata > Lepidosauria > Squamata > Phrynosomatidae > Sceloporus > Sceloporus undulatus. The sequence continues at coordinate 247,661,874 of NC_056523.1, forward strand.
CCCTGTAATTACAGTTGGCCCTCCAGATTCATGGTCTTGATTATGCATGAGGTCAAGGCCACTTGCCCAGGCATTCCTTCTCCCCTTCCCTCCTCGGCTTTTTTCCCCTCAGGAAAAAAGCCTAGGAGCCAACTCTGTTTCTTTTCTGGTGGGCCAAGCAACAGCCTGGGCTGTCTGGGGGGCAATGGGGTAGGCAAACGGATGGGGCAGGCAAATCTAGATGGACAGGAGGGCGGGGGGAGGCAGCGTGCACCTCTTTCTCCTCATCCCCACGCCCTTCAGTCCCTTCAGCCAGATCTGGGAAGGGATGGAAGGAAGGGGGGATGAGGAGAAACAGGCACATGCCTCTTTCTTCTCACCCCCCCTCCCTCCTGTCCCTATAGCTGGCTGTGGAAAGGGACTGAAGGGTGGGGGGATGAAGGGAGGCAGGCATGTGCCTCCTCCCCCCTGCGCTCCTGTCTCTTTAACTGGCTTCCCAGTGCCAGTTAAAGGAAGGAAAAGGCAGGGGAAGAGCCGAGCGAGTTTCTTCTGGTCCCTCCCAGGCATCGGAGGGGAAGTGGTAGGGGCTTACATTATTCACAGATTTTTCATATCTGCGGGACTCCTGTTCCTCTAATCCACACGAATAAGGAGGGACAACTATTTCATTCATATGAAGTAATAGGAACAAAAGTTAAACTATTCTCCATCAGTATCATAAGCTTTATTGAGTCTTACTTTCATTTTTAATTGCATAAATTCAATTTTAGCTTGATGCTTAAGTGCACCACTATGAGAGGATTCATCCTTTTGAACAAGGAACCTATCTGGATGTGTCTTGTGCCCACTCTTCTATTTTGTCATTTTCTCCCTCTGGCATGTGCCCATCCTGACTTCTGTCTTTCTGGCACATGTCCATCATACTTGGTTTTGCTGCTCATAACTAACAGCCTTCCCTCAAACCAATCATGAGTTAATTCTGATATGCCAGCAGTCGTGTGGTGCAGAGCTCTTTCATGGGATTTTGCGTATGGCAGAGATTGATATGGGAATGTTACTTTCACACAAAGTCTCTGGGGCATGTGGAATGCTTGTATATAGCCAAGACACTTTCAGCCTTCTTCCTAAGGTGCCAAGTTTTGAGGCATGGGAGTTGCTATGTAAGGACCATACCATGCTGTAAATGGCACACTTTGAATGCTAATTAATCTATAATATTCTTTCTTTCATTCTTTCCCATTTCATATTTTCTAGCTGTTGGTTCTGAAGTGACTGGGGAATTAGGTGAGCTGAAAGCTTGGAGAGATTCTCCACTCTGAAAACAGCTAATTCAGATTTTGCTTTTAGAACCTAAACTGTTCAGGAGTCCAAAATCGAAGTAGTGGCCATTACTGTGATAGAATTAAACTGCTGCTGAGGAGTGGTATGTGTCTTATCAGTATGTACTGCTGCCTTTTGCAGCTGAGGTGGCAATGTCTGTGCCATGCTTTTCGCTGAAGGAAAATCTTATCTGAAGCAGGGCTGTTTACCTGTGAAATGCCACCTAGCAAATGAAATGCCTCACTGGGCAGACCAAAATGTGACCGGCCTTTCAATGCCACAGGAATTGTATTCCATCTTCCACATGGCTGCAGTCTTTCTGCCTTTCATCCTGTGCTTCCACTCTCCAGATCTTGTGAGTGGCAGTGTGAAAAAGTTAAACTGCAACTTCATGAGTGACTTGTGCCATAGTTGCTGAATTATGTCTGCTTTTTTCTCTCTTAGACAGCTGATGCTGGCAAAATTTAACCAGAACCTGAAGCGAGACAAATTGCAATCACATTTCTAGGTCTTTTCATTGCAGAACAGTACAAGAATCTAATCATGGCCACTAAATTTAACGATGCCTTTAAAAGCAAATTATATGAATTGTTAGGGGATAATGCTGTCAGTGGGAGCCAGAGTAGTATGGTGGTTTGTGTTGGACAAGAACTATGGAAGATCATGGTTCAAATCCCTGCTCAGCCATGAAAACCCATTGGATAACCTTGGACAAGTCATACACTCTCAGCCTCAGAGGAAGGCAAACGCCTTCTGAACAAATCTTGTGAAGAAACCCCCATGAAAAGTTTGCCTAGAGTTGCCAAAAGTCAGAAATTACTTGAAGGCACACAATAGTAACAACAGGAAGACTTCAGTGCAAACTAGCTGTTTTTGTACTGTATCTGAATGCGCATATTTCCTCCAATATCAGAGGCAGTGTGCTCCTCAGTACCAGTGGAACCCAAGAAGGAAGGTACTGTTGAAATCATGTATCTGAGAGATGGGAAAGCTACTTGATATCTTTTATGAGTCTGCTCCAAGCATGAATAAATCTCAGTCCAAACAGATCAGAAATTGAATTGCCAATTGGACACCATTTTGTTTCTTCAGCAGTTGCTCTGGAATACAGCATTGTGTTTTCATGTGCATGCCCAACTTGTGTTTCCATGTGATTATCATTCAACTAATCCATGTGAGATTACAGGCAATCCTTTTCCAAACTGATAGTCTCCAGAAGGTTTGGACTATTATTCCCCCTCAGTCCAGCTACCATAGGCAATGATAAGAGACTGAGAGTTGAAATCTAAAATTATCTGGGAGGAACCAATTTGAGGAAGGCTGTTACAGAGTGGAGTTATTTTTGTGGATAAAGAAACAACTTGTTTAGAAATTTGATCTAGTTTATCTTGTATTGAATTTATAACAAATCAATTAAAATACGGCTTTCAAAAATATGAAATATATTATTATGATATTTTCAGATGCCCTGTTGAAAGAAAGAACAGAAGCAGAATGAACGTTCCCTTTCGGATCGGTAGTATCAAAGGTGATGAAGCCCTTGAAAAGAAATTCCTTGATAAAGCTGTAGAAAACAACATGATATCCCTGAAAGGGCATAGGTAAGAGAGAGAACTGTGAAGAAATTTTATCTGGAGCCATTTAACAAGATGACGGGACATACTGTGCTCACCATTCATGAGGAAGAGTGATTAAATTATCTTAGTTCATCTGAATGTGAACAAAACTTCCTATTTATAATAAGGGTTTGCTGAATGTTTGCCCTTTTCTGAAAAACCCTTTAATTGGAATTTAATAATTAAAATCCCTGAGTATTTAGAAACTAAACTATGACTAGTTTTCATTTATGTTTCAGATTACAAAGTTGAAAGCCCTAAAATAAGTCACGAACAGTAGTCCTTGAACAGATGTTCCTTTTTGTGTGTGACAAAATAAATAGCGAATTAACTATTAACTATTGAAGTAATGCCACTGTTTCTCCATATCTGCTGTTGCATAACCATATTTTCCCCAAGTCCCCTTCAGCTTCTTTTCTCTTTTCCAGAACAATCCAGTCAGTCACATACATGTAGCTGATTTAAAAAAAAATATTCTATGTACAATTATATATATAAAACAACATTTAAAAATTACTTTAACAACAATAAAATGCAAAAGCAAAACAACGGAACACCATGAAATACATATACCTAATACATCAGCCCAATACATATGTAATGCATAACCTAATTCTAACATCTACACAAAAACTAATAATACACACTTTACGAAAGGAAAAACAAACAAGAAGACAACCACAAATTGTTGTGACTTCCTTCCCTTGATTTTGACTTCCCTCCCAGATTTTGTCGCTGAGGTCAATTCCTTTCCACCCCACTCTTATTGTGGGGGTAATCTTATCAGGATTCACTGAGAGCAAGCAAAGACATTTCATATTCTTTCTCCCTAAAAGACCATGGTCTGTAGAGAAATAAAGAATACTTGTGAAAGTGTGTGTGACTCTCTGCTTGTTTTCTTACATTGTCCTTCTCATATTCCAGATCTGTGGGAGGAATCCGTGCCTCTTTGTATAATGCTGTCACTATAGAAGATGTTGAAAAGTTAGCAACATTCATGAAAAGCTTCATGGAGATGTACCGGTCATGAACTGAAGAAACAAAATGTTGTGTTGCAGCCCTGTGACATAAAACTATTAAGAATTGGAAGATTGTAAAAAAGATTTATTAGAAAAATTTTAACAGAGAAGCAATTTTTGAGACTAAACATTCCAGCATCCAGCTGGAGGGATCTACTGTCAAGTATGCTTTGCTGAACTCAATCTGTATGAACATTTTGAAAAAGGAAGTCTCTCTTACTCACTTGGCTATGGTGCCATTTTTCTTCCTAAACTGTTAAGGACACATTTAATTATTCTGAAGTGCAGGTTGTTTTAATGTATTAGAAAATATCCTTTTGGCAGGCTTACATTTATATACCAAGGGAAAAAATAATTTTCCTTCCCAGTCCTCTCTTCCTTTGAAGTCAACTTTGCCTTCATTCCTCCCTAAGGCTGTCTCTGCTGTACAATTTTGGTTGTTTATATTTTCACTCAGAGCCCATTTTCTATATTTTATGCTTAAAGGGGGGGCTTTCCATGTTCTTCACCTACAGATTGGTTTCATACATGAGCCCAACATCTATAGTATGCAGTGGTCACAGCGAACAAGCTTCATCACTTGTTACGATCTTTCTGCATCTTAATTACATTCTCTAGTATAACTCCATTCCTCTCAAAAATAAAGCTTAGCCAAAACCTCTCAAAACTCAACGCACAATATATGCACTACATTTTTCAAAAGTTATGTTAAAACTGCTATGTGCCATAAAAAAATGATCAAGAGACTAAATTTCTACCAGTCATTTACCGTCTCCTTAGAACTGGAGTTTATCAGATTGGAAACACAATTCTAATTTCCTGTCCATTTTAACTGCATACAATATTGAGCATAGTATGTAAGCTTAAACAATATGAACAGTGCCCCTCTTTATTCTTGGTATAAATGTGTGAAGGTGGTGAACATGTGCCACTACAAAAGGAATAGTTTTATTGCTTAGTTTAAAATAGCCAAGTTTTATTTTCTTCTTGTGTTACACTATGAGCTGAAAAATAATAAAAGGCTTCTGTACTAGTTTGTGATTTTGGTTTGATTCAGAAAGCTCAAATATGATGGGATACACATTCTTTGTGACCCTGCAAATAACATTACTTCTTCCAATAGCACATGATTTTTTAAAAAAAAAATTCTGGTGATCCTTGTTATCTCTCTTGAAGAGAGGAGTCTGGATATTTGTATAGTTGCATAAAGTTAGATATTACTTCATATAGTATTGTATACAGTCCCAGCCACTAATCTGCCTCCAGAGATGAAGTTCCTCCCATTCCATTTATCATCCTTTAGCATCCAGATGCTGTTTCACTTTCTGCAGATTGGTGCTGAAGAATTAGACAGATACAAAATAAGATTTTTTTAAAAAAAATCTTATTACAATACACATCCTATACTGTGTTGTCAGGCCTTGCCTTTGAGGATGGAGAGCTGGACACTGACCTGAGGATTAAACAGTGTGGTGCTGAGCTGAGTGCCAACATTAACTTAGTGGCTGTTTTTTGTTTGTTTAATTTACTGCTGGAAATCATAAAGTGAAGTTGTAAAATATACTCTTGGGAGACAGAAAGGAAGATTCCTTATTGGCTAGACATGCAGCCTAACTCCAAACGTCTAAAAAAAAAAGATGGTAAAGTTTTCTGGGAAGCAATAGAGGTATGACTTTTAGGCTTATGTCTGGTTATAGAGGTGGTTTCTTTTTCCAGTAAGAAAAAGAACAGGGAAGGCTTTAAGGAGGATTCTGTGACAGATCAAATAGCAGGCCCATCAGAGAAAGAATTCAAGGAACTGATTGAGCATCACTGAAGGTGCCACTGGTGAGTAATTTTAAGGCGTAAGAGTAGTAAGGACTTAAGAGACTAGGCCATAAGGGAGGACATCTTGAAGAACTAACTGTGAAAGATCCCACCTCAAGGCCTATGAAAATGATTTCCAGGAAGCAGGTGAATTTGGAGGAGGCACTCCAGAAACAAAGAACATCTCCCAATCCTGTATGTCTTCCTCAATTATTACAGAAGCCAAAGTCAGAGAAGAAACCTGCTATTGCTGACAGAAGAACTGTGAGCATTTATTCCAATTACAGTGGCAGAATCACAGAATCATAGAGTTGGAAAAGACCACAAGGGCCAGACAGTCCAACCCCCTGCCATGCAGGAACTCTCAATCAAAGCATCCCCAACAGATGGCCATCCAGCCTCTGCTTAAAGACCTCCAAGGAGGGAGACTCCACTACACTCCAAGGGAGTTTGTTCCACTGTCGAACAGCCCTCACTGTCAGGAAGTTATTCCTAATGTTGAGGTGGAATATTTTCCTGTAGCTTGCATCCATTGCTCCGTGTCCTAGTCTCTGGAGCAGCAGAAAACAAGTCAGCTCTCTCCTCAATATGGCATCCCGTCAAGTATTTAAACATGTTCTGAGAACTTTATTTGAAAAGCATTTAGATTTTCAATTATGTTGTTCTACTATTATTCAGTGCATATTTGTGGCTGGCTGAAGCTACAGTTACATACATAAACCTTCCTGCACATCTGTTTGGGTGTGTTGTTTTTTTTTAAATGATATTAATGGCTTTGCCATTTTGGTCATGAATGGGCTAATGCAAACATGTGCAGGAGGCCCATTATCCACAATGAGTCACAATGGCAATCTGGACAAAGGTCATACTTGCAGAACACATGATGCTTTATTTAGTGATCCTATTAATATGCTGCAAAATAGCCAAGTTCTCTGGGTGCTTTTCAATGTGAATATGATCTTGGAATGCAATACTAGGTCACAAAAGAAAGTACAGTTGTTTCTGCCATAGCTCCAAGATCAAAATGTAGACATCTAAAACTTAGTATAGACAGAAGGTGGCTCTAGGGAATGGATTTATTTTGTTTTAACAGGTGATTTAAATTTTTGTTAAAATTTGTTGCCTTCAGTATCACAGTTAGCCACTAGGTGGCAGATATCCCAAAGCAGTCCAGAAGAGTCTTCAGTGAGGCCTGAGATGTTTAGTGGGTTAAAATGCCACTTCTCCCTGTTCCCGAAAAGGGTTGTCCTTGGGGCTTCATGCCCCAGGACACCCCGGGAGCTGCAGCCAGGGGAGAAAGGGGCCGCTCAGCCCCATTTCCCCTGACATTGTTCCCCCAGCTGTTTGGTGGCTGCGGGAATGAGCCGCGCCCTCTGAAGGAGCTCCATTTTGGAGCTCCTTCACACGCCGTGCTTAGGTCGCCATAAGCAGCCTGGGACGGCGCGACAACGTCACACACGTGCCATGTCATTTGGACACAGCACATGTGTGATGTAATCATGACGGCCCATGTGGATAAGAGGCCGCCATGATTACGCCCCGTCACATGCTAGGGTTAGGCCGCATGTGGGCGGAGCGCCTGGAGGCAACCCTAGCATGTGACGAGGACGTCACATAAAGCCTGTCTGTACCAGGCCTTTGTTTTCTTTGGAGTTCTTAGGCAGTGCCATATACTCCTTCCTTTGGCAGGGATCCCAAACACATTAAACAGAGGTGGATCAGGGAAGAAAGAGAAATAAAGTACTGGGGAGAGGATGGGGCTAGATTTCTAACACTAGCCAAGCTAGGTACTTATAGTTTGTTTTTGTTGTTGTTGTTGTTAACTGCCTTCGCATTGATCTCAACCCATGGCGACTCTATGGATGAGACATCTCCCAGCCCCCCTACGGCTCTCCCCAGCTCCTGCAAACTCATATTCATGGTCTCTTTAATAAAGTCCATCCATCTAGCATGTGGCCTTTCTCTCTTTCTACTTCCCTCCACCTTTCCTAACTTTATTGTCTTTTTCAATGATTCATGTCTTCTCATGATGTGTCCAAAGTATGACCGTCTAAGTTTTGTCATCTTGGCTTCTAGAGGTATTTCTGGCTTGACCTGCTCTAGGACCCATTTGTTTGTCCTTTTAGCTGTCCATGGGATCCTCAGTACTCTTCTCCAGCACCACATCTCAAATGAGTTGATTTTCCTCCTATCTTCTTTGTTGACTGTCCAGCTCTCACATCCAGACATGTTAATAGGGAATACAGTGGCTTGCATGATTCTGACTTTTGTGCTGAGTTATCTGTCTTTGCATTTTATGATTTTTTCCCCAGTTCTTTCATAGCCACCTTCCCCATTCTTAATCTTCTTCTAATTTACTGGCTGCAGTCCACTAGATATGAGAACTCTTTAACTATTTCTATTTCTTCATTGTCTAGTTTGAATGTGTGTAAGTTCTCTGTGGTCATTATTTTTGTTTTCTATATGTTTAACAGTAAGCCTGTCTTTGTGCTTTATTCTTTGATTTCCCTTAGTAGTTGTTCCAGGTCTGTGAGCTTCTATGTTAGTATTATGGTGTCGGCAGCTTATACTAGTAAACAGTAAAATAAATTGTTAGTGAACAGTAAAATAAACGGTTTGCACAAAATTCAAAGGATTTATGCCATCTTGAAAGACTTGGGGGGAAAAGTATTTGCCTGACATGGAAATGACCACAAAGTAGGTGTTAGGTGAGCTCTTTTCAGGGCAGAGTTTCACAGGTGGGTGCCACCAACAGACAGGCCCTTCCACTAGTAGTCACCACTTGCACCATCCACATTACATAAGCTAGGAGTGGGTCTTATCAGTACTAACTGGCATAGCCTATGGTGAAGGATAATGGGAGCTACAGTGCAAGATCTGGAAAACCATACCTTCCTCTTCCTAATTATAGACTAATCTTCCTAATTATAGACTAATCAAAGTAGCTTGACATATCACCTTTGTTAATTGCCCACATTTAAAACAGAGTTTGAAAAAAAAACATTTTGGATTACAACAGTTAAAACCTTTCATCAGCATGGCTATGGTGTCTGGGAATTCTGGGAGCTGTAGTCCAAAAGTAATGTATCAAACTCTGCTTCAGCAAAACTACAAGACTACAGCTGCTGAAATGATTCATAGGTATTAAGTTGAGCAAACAGTCAGTGACTATCATATTTTCCCCTGGGGTAAAATGACAGTAATGAGAAAGTGAGTCTTTCCCCAGTGTACTTGCAAAACTGACTGCAAGGACATATAGGTACAGGTTTGGATGGTAGTGTGCATTAATAGCATGAAACCAAATATATGTGGGGGGAAATATGATATGATTCAATTTCTTTAGGATTGCATATGGCTTCTTGGACACTTTTGCATTATTCTATCAGTATATCTGGAAATTAATACCCACTAAGTAGCTTATTGCTCAGCATTTTAAATCAGCTCCAGCCTCCCAGGCTGGAGTCAGGTTGCGGGATGGAGGCAGGGATTACTGCATATTAAATTACTGCTGAACTGCCGGCCACCATCACCCCGGGTTTTGGCTGGGTCCCAGCTGCATTCCACCAGCACTTTTTAGAAGCCGGAAGGCTTTCCTACTTTGAAAAAATGCTGGCGGAGTGCAGCTAGGACCCAGGTTGATGGTGGTCTGCGATTCGGCAGTGATTTAGTGTGTGATAATCCCTGCCTCCATCCCATGTCCCAGCTCCAGCCCGGGAGGCTGGAGCCAGTTTAAAATGCTGAGCGATAAACTCCATTATTTTTCGTGTAAATATATGAAACTGAAGTAGCTTAATTTTTTAAAAACAATATCTCATGAGACATGACAACATGGCTTTAAATGCCCATACCATCTCAAACTCTTTTGATGTTAAATTAAATACGAGGGGTAAATTTAATGCCACCTTAGGTGGCTGAATATAGTGAATGAATTAGATTTCTTGTTTTCCTTCTCCAGTTATTATAAGTCCAAAGTAACCAGGAATAACTATAAAAGGCGATAGGATATTTTGATAGATTGGTTTCTGTCAAATTAGGGTGAAAATATGATTATACTTGGCATTCTATCAGTATGTGATTAATGTTTGTTACATTACTCTCTTGGAATATGAAATAAAATGTGGGAGACCCTCTTCACGTTTGATAAGAATGTGCATAATTAAAAAGTGAAATGTTGCTTGCTTTTTATGTGAAATCAATCACTTTAATTGGAAAGAAGTATCCCTTATTTCTATTGGTAATTGGACTCTTGATAATTTTAAATCAGGATTCATGACGGTTTGTGATAAATCTCGGCTCCTTTTAGGCTAAAAGAAGCTCAGAAGTTATAATTACCCATGGATTACTCCTGGATGGCTAGATCAAAGAGATGGAAGGCAATAGAGAGAAAAGCTGTTTAGTACATGAAGATTTATTAGGTTCAAAAGCAGCTAAAGAATAAGTGTGTATTGGTAGCAAAAACAAAAGCTTATGCAACTTTTGAAATCCCATAGAAAAAAAAAGATCTTTAAGAGCCAGAAAGAAGAAATGAGTATTTTAGTCACTGCATTAATCTGCATCACATTTGAGCTGACGAAATTATGTGTCAGGGATTTGTGTGTGCCGAACTATTGTAGCAGCAATTTCCACTAAGATGATTAGAAAGTGTAATTTGTACAAATATAATTAGCTAAATCTGAGCTGTCATGTTTGTTTTCCTCCCCCACCTCCATGGATTACCATATGCATAACTGCTGTATGCTCAAAAATTTGCAAATGCTCTTTTGTGTGGGTGGAGATGAAATGTAATTGTGTGTGTGTGTGTGCCTTCAAGTATCCTGTTAATTTATGGCAACGCCATGAATTTCATAGGGTTTTCTTAGGTAAGGAATACTCAGAGGGGTTTTTGCCACTTCCTTCCCCTGACATATAGTTTACAGCACCTGGTGTTTGTTGGCAGTCTCCTATCCAAGTACTAACCAGGGCTGATCCTGCTTAACGTCCATGATCAGAAGCAATCCGGTGCTTTTAGGGTATATGTGTGTAAGGCTTCTTTGTGTGGGGAAGACTGAAATGCACTAGGTCATCTGCAGTTACATTCAAACTACAAGCTTGCTGAGAGGTGAGTGGAAACCCTGTTTCTTGAGGTGCTACACTCTGAAAACTGCCATCATTAGCCCCTGGGAGGTTATCAGTACTCACAGATGTATATGGAAGTAAATTGGTTGTTCAGTGCATGTACTGAATATGACATTTTCCCTTAGGAAGACTTTCTCCAGGTAAAATCTTTTGATACCAAATTAAGACAAGAACAGTTGGGTAGAGGATTGGTTAAGTATTAAAAATTAAGTAGCCGAGCAGTAACAATTGTTTTAAACTTTGAATATTTTCAAGTTCCATGATTTCATTCATGCAGATAGTCTTGCCACTGATACGAATCACAACTATTTCCACTTTCTCTTTGTGTTCATTGCTGCTATAGCTAATTCATTATCACTCAGTTCACAGTTGCTATGGACAATTTGTCACATGGTGGCTAACTTTGTGGTGATGAGCCTCTCCATATTTAGTTGGGTCCCTGGATGGCAGACCTGCACACTCCCACTGTGGCCACAGTCATAGCCTTACCAACTTGCACTCCACTGACATTTCCTGAGGCCCCAGAGTCACTCCCACGCGGTGAGATGGTGGGACAGGATTTTGGAGAGGATCGTTTCAGAACAGAAATGAAAATGATGATGTTCAGGGTCTCCAGAAATCATAAATGAGGCCAGAAGATCTAGATTAGTCAAAGTCTGGGTAGTAATGGCTCATGTGTGTGACCCATATTCACCCAGTTAGGATCTGTCTATTTCACCTCCCTTGACATCTTTATGAGCTGTTCCATTAGATATGCATTCAGGAGAGTATATGGTGTTACACACTGAGATTGGGAGATAACACATCTCATTAACATTACTATATTTCACACATCACCAAATCTTGTGCTGTCTTGGGACTCATTAGTTTAAAGAAACAACCTAATTTTATGCATGATTTTTAAAGAAAAGTCTCACTTAAATAAGACATTAAAACATGGTATTGCTGGGATATACATATACTGGCAAAGTGCTACTTCTTTGAGCAAAAGTCAGAAAATCAAGGAGGTTTTCACCCTCATCTGGGGGTTAAATTAAACAGAATGGGATGATGGGACAGTCATTCTCGTGTCCATCATATTCACATAGAAAAGCAGGTGGCCATCCTGCTTGTATAAGGCCTAAAAGTGTGCTGATGGTGGAGGCATATCCGAAAATCCTTTCTCCAATGTCCCCATGAAACTAGATCCTCCTTCAGCCTTTTCATATTTAGCACTAAATTCTGAAGGTGGCTTGAGAGCATGTTCAAATGGAGGGTTATAACTATGGAAGCACAGAAAGCGCGGTTTCAATTCATGTTGAGATTTGTGCATTCATAGGACAAACATATTTACAGTACCCTCCAAACTTTCATACTAAATGCACAGAAGTCCTGAGAGCCCTGGCATCCAAAGAGTTGTGTACACCCAAAATTTACTCAGTTTTAGTTTTTGTGTGTGGAGATTAACACTTGAACACATCCTTTGTATCTTACTTTAACAGTAAGAGGGATGCCATAGAAAAGATACATCATCATTTTTTTAAGGTGTACAATTTCCAAGGTATACTATGGATAATAAATGAGACGGTAGTAATTAAAGATGGCCATTGTGTGCAATGTTTGGGCATTGGACTGGGACACTGTGAGGTCAGGGTTTGAATCCTGGCTCGGCAATTGGCTGGCTATAGACAAGTCACAGTCTCTCAGGCTCAAAGGATAGCAATGAAAAAAACTTGCCAAGAAAACCCTATGATAGAATTGCCTTAGGGTCACCATAAGTTGGAAATGACTTGAAAGCACCCAACAGCAACAAAAGCTAGTTAGCCACATTTCAAAACTTCAAAAAAAACAAATAATTCAGATTAGGTCTCTTTTGCTTTCAGAAATGCAGCTGATAAGATACTGCATACACAATGTTCTATATATGTAGCTGTATTTCTTCTAGCTTTCAGCCTTGCTGCTGTAAACAAAGAGGTCTTTGAGCTTCAGTTCTGGAAAAGTTTTGATAAGAAAAACTGACAAGTTGATATATACTCACATATTAATTAATAACAGCGTCATCTGGAAGCAAGTCAAACAACACTAAGCCTCATTTTTCTCTCACATGAATAATATTCAGTGGATTAAGAGCTAGTATATCCAAACAAATAAATTGTGATGGCTTGGATGCAACAAATTGCTAGCAGCAGAAATACAAGAGGTTGCTCTGTTGTGATGTAGTCTGTTTGCTAACATGTTCCACAGAAGGTTGCCCAAGCAGAACTCATGGAAGCCAACACCCAGGCTAAAGAGTTCTCAATTTAGCAGGGACAGTCTCAGTTAATCTTACGTTATGCCATTTGTTTTAGCTGCTTTAAAAATTTCCCAGTTGCTCTCTCCTCCTCCTCACAGTTTCTTTCACAAGTGTGCACCAGGACTTAGTTTGCAGCAATCGAAGTAAGCCAAGGGCAAACCATGAGTTGAAGTTAACTTGAAGACAGTTAACTAAAGAAACAAAAGTGGGAACGGGGAGGTTTTGCCCCTGAGCATCCCCATACACCAGGGATGTAGCCAAGGGAGGGGGGGTCTTGGGGTCTGGACCCCCCCCCCCATTAGATAAAACGAATGGTGTGTGCCACTGCGCCACCACACCCAATGGTGGCACTTAGTGTGGACCCCCCCTTCCCAAAATCCTGGCTATGTCCCTGCATAAACTTCGCAGCATTCCTGTTTAGCTCCTAGGATTTTCAATTCATTTTTCTTACCAGGGTTCTTATGACTAAGAACAGCCATGAAAAGTGTCAGTTAATAATTGCTGTTAAAGGTATCAGTATTCTTGACTGAAAAAGGTTGGCTGTCCCACAAGCTTTGCAGATATCTGGAAAATTTGTTCTCTGCATTATTGGTAAGTGAAACTCATGTTCCACAGTAGAATACCACCTATGTAACTATGTCCCAATATCCAGAGAGGGTTGAAGACTTGAGATGCAAGCTGTTCTCTGCTGTGCTACATTGCAAATGACATTTGGAATTAAAGCAACTTTCAAAAGCAGTAGTTGGTTATTTGAAGAAAAAAGGCTGAACATCCCATTAGCATGATTGAGCCCTTGGATGTACCTAAGATTAGCTCTTTGGATCATAGCTTAGGCCTGTAACAAAAAAAAATACAATCTTAATCTTTGCTTTATTTGTGTCATCTTGCAAAAGAAGAAGAAGAGAGAAATCAATAGTAATAGTAGTAATAATAATAATAATAATAATAATAAACATGTATTTTTAAATCTTATGGTACAGTGAAGGAAACTACTCATTCGCACATTCACACTATATTCCCTCCCTTTATCATATACACACTAGTGTCTGAACGTAATTATAGGCACACCTTGACGTTATACATCTCCAGAAAAGCTGTTGAGAAATAGCAGAAATAATAGTGCTGAAAAGTGGATAGTTTAACATTCTGTCAAAATGTAAGCATGTTCCAAGTGGGCCGGGGAAATTGCTGCTGTCAATGACTATTGAGACAGGATAACCAAGTAGATTCTGTTTGAGTTAGACAGAGAGTTAACAGTATATTTCTTTCTCTTTTTTTGCCTTCTAGAATGTTATTCGACTTCAGCTGCCATGATACCTCTGATGGAATCCTGAGATTTGTAGTTTCATGAGGCACTAGAGCTCTTTGGCTGAAAATGCTAAAGTCCCCTCCCTGAGCTATCAGTCCTAGGATTCCATGGGATAGAACCATGGCAGTTAAAGTGGAATCATAGCACTGGAGTGTAACTAGATCCCCCAGAAGATTTCCTTCGCCATACAATGTTTTGTCAGCCTTGAAATATACATTGTTTGGTGGAGCTGGTAGGCCCTTTCTGGACAAGTGTGGCAATTGTTCTAAATCTTGGCTCTGAAGAATAGAATCATAGAATCATACTTAATTTGGAATTCAAATGAATATCTTTAAATGTTTGCCTATGTTATAGTTCCACTTAAATTTGTATGGCTGCTAGTCCCTTTTTGGTCAAATGGGGCAATGGTTCTAAATACTGGCTCTAAAGAATATTTCAGTTGGAATTTAAATGAATATCTTAAATTGTTTGCCTATGCTATAGGCTGAAATTTTCCACTGAAATTTGTACACTTGATGGTTGATTATTTGTTATATTAACTGAATCAATAACCAATAAATAAAAACCCAAGAAGGAGAGCCTCCTTCTTTCTTTTGGAAGATCCTTCTTACCTTCCCCTCTTGTAGTGGTTGGCAGCTTCCATGTCAGTGGGGTGATGGATCCAATCCATATTTTAGCCTGAACTTTAAAATTGGTATCCAACATGCTGAACTCTATCTTCAAAATAGGTTCAGCACTTTGGCGACACTGGCGGGATACAGACCGCCAATTTGGGGCGGTCTGGCCCCGCCCCTTTCCCCGGAGTATCGGGGCTTCAGCGGCTACACCGGCAGCCGCT
>NC_056523.1:247680147-247684678 GCF_019175285.1 Sceloporus undulatus
GGCCGCCGCCGTTTAGTGCGTGTTCGCCACGCACTAGGGTTAGGGCAGTGCGGAAGCACCGCCCTTTCGTAACCCTAGTGAGTGGCGAACAAGCACTAAACTGCCGGTCTGTAACCGGCCACTGTTTTGTGGTTGGACTTAATCTCAGAGCACATTCACTATGCCGCTGCTATGGGAACTACAGGCCACCACCATTGTCCCTCTGACAGGAGTGGCAAAAGGGAGTTAGAGGGGGATCTAACAAATACAGCTCTGTTTTAAATTATCCTGTTATTTACAAACTCAAATGCTGGTTTTGAAATCTCAGATAGAAATATCTTGGCACACAAGATTTTTGAAACTGTCAAATTTGCTTTCAATATATCATAATAATTCATACTATCTTTTACACAATTATAAGCTTTTACTGCAGAACTTTTTTTTTGAAAGATGGGAACATTTATCCACCTCCAGAAGTATTCTAAGAGTTATACAAACTACAGAAATGAGACAGAAGGAACATGGTTCCTCTCTAAGTGGTTTGCCATTGAAGCAACTGATATATGGGGCAAAGATAAAGTACATGTCCTCAAGTCAGTGGTCAATTTATGGCAACCCCATGAATTTCATATGGTTTTCTTTGGCAAGGAATACTCAGAGGTGGTTTGCCACTGCCCTCCTCTGAATGTAGAAGGAAAGACAAGAGGAACAGTAAAGTGTAAAGGTAAGTAGAGGTGACAATATTTTATGAAGTATGATATAGCTTACCTTTCTTCCACCATACAGTGGAAAACAGCACAGAGCGAGTTGCAAATGTAGCTTCTCATTCAAGCACTGATCAAAGCCAGACCTTCTTGTCTTCAGTAGTGTTTTAGAATTACAAGTTTCCAGACAGTTGCTCTGCCTAGGTGAATCTGGCAATCTTCAGTGTCTTGTGTTTTTAGTAAGGATTGGAGTGACCAGTGCAATCCTATAGGTGAGAAGGGAGAGTCCAAGGGAGAGCTGAGTTTGCACCAAAGGGACAGAAAAGGGAGAGTTATTGTATTTCCCCTTTTCATTTCTGGCATAGAAAAGAAGTATACTTGCTCCAGGGCTGGAATGCTTTTCCTCCAATTTTAGTCTTATGTGGAGCGAACAGGAAGGTGTTAGATACCCTAATCTACCCTCTTTTTTTGGTAGTGACAGTGGGGCATTGATGGTAGAGCAGGAGTAGGAAGCTTGTAATGCTGGACATTCTCTCTATAAGGGGAGGGAGGAACATCTGCTCTTTGCTATGGCCCTGTGGGAACCTCTTCCAGGATCAGTAGGATTGCAGCCTTAAAGAAGGAGGAAGAAAATAATTTGAAATTAATTTAAATTTATTCATCATAGACACACATACATATACAGTGGGCCCTTGATAACCACTGGGGGGAGGGGGTTGGGTCCAGGACAGCCCATAGGTACGAAAATCTGTGGATGCTCAAGTCACATTAAATGCAATGGGATAGTAATATGGTATTCCTTGTATAAAATGGCAAAATCAAAATTTGCTTTTTGGATTTTTTTTTGAGGGGGGTATTTTCAAGCTGTGTATGGGGGGGAATCATAGATGCAGAATCTGTGGACACAGAGGGCTGATTGTATTCACCCTCTTCTTGTTCCATTGATTTGCTTTATTCCACTTAATTATGCATCATGTGATTTAGGTTAGTTGGCTAGTTATTTGATTTAATGCACATATGCCAGATGTAAAAAACCTTCATTCAACAGTGTCAAAGGAAGCATTAAAATACTTAAACATCACTTGCAGTTAGCTTGGCAAGATTTCTTCTTTCTTTATTTCCCTCCACTACAACTCCCCGAATTTTCCAGATAGCATGGCCAGTAACTTTTGCAAAAAAGATAACACTTCCCAGCTATGATAGAGACACAGCACAGCTAAGCAATGGTTAGTCTAGTGGGCCAATGGAAGCAGTTCAGTTTAAACCTACATGATGGGCAACCTTTCCTCCCCATTCCCCAAGGATTTTTTGGGATGCCACCTCCACAATCCCTTACCATTGACCATACTAGTTGGGTCTTCTGGAGGTGAAAGCATCAAAATATAGATACATGAAGGCATGTTGTGTGTTTACATGGACTTCCAGTTCTAGCTTTTGCACACCCACTAGAGTCAAAGCGGTATATATAATTTAATCAATAAACCAACAACACATATTCAGATTGTCCATTACATGTTCTAATGCTATGATCTGATGAAGTGGACTGTATCCATGAAAGCTTATCCTTGAAATTTCTGCCCCCTTATTCTCAAAGGTGCTAATGGAATTCCTTAAGTCCTTTTATGCTAGGATATGTTCTGTGCCCTAGCATTAAAAAAGTTATGCGTAGTGCTAGAGTGGTGTAATGGTTTTAGTGTTGCATTCAATTCTCTGTTTGGCCATGGAAACCCATTGGGCAACCTTAGCTAAGTCAGACTCTCTCAGTTCCAGAAAACCCCATGGTAGATCCACCTTAGGGTCACCATAAGTTGGAAATGACTTGAAGGCAGACAACAACAACAATGTTATGTGTTAATATTTTTTCAAATTCCCTATTCCCCTTTCCATTTCATTCAAATATTAAAATCGCATTTAGCAGAGAAGCTTCCCAGACCTGTCAACATTTCACAGATGAACATTCGCACATTATTATTGTTATTATTATTATATTGAACATTATTATTGAGGAAGAACACATAAGCTAGCTGAGGCTGTGGCAGTTTGCTTTTGTTTAAGTTGGGAAGGTGGTTTAGTTTGTAATAGTTTTATAACTTGCACACTAATAAATGCATATGTTACAGGGGTCCACTGATCATTTATTATCCCTGTTGCAAGGGAAAAACCAAAATTATTAAATTTTCCAAAATGAATCAGAAAGACCCACTCCCAATAATATATTCTACATGTAGAAGGAATAATTGTCCTAAAAAGAGTGCTTACTAACCAAATCCAATAAACAACAACAAAAACTTGCCACTAATGTGTCTTTTTAAATAAGGAAAAACCCAACACACACATCTCCAGATATTACAAAGTTTTGTATAGGTCTGTGGCAATCAAACTGTGATTTCCTTCCAGAGTCAAGAACAAATCCATATATCCTGTCCATTTCCATAGCCTCTGTGAAGCATGATCTCTGTATAGGTTTATCATATATCAATCTTAACCTATTTCCCAAGGACTCATTTTCATGGCCATCCTCTGAGTGACAGATATTGCTGCTTGCTTTGGCCTCTGGCCGTCAGTGTCATGTGCCAGGATGGTTCTGTACAGGCCAATGCACATACATTTTATTATTAGAATAATTTATATCCCACCTTTTTACTCAGGGCAGTTCTGCCATTTTTCTGCCTTTGGCAGAAAATGTGGAGCGAAGAAGAGCAGGAGAGATGTGCTGAAGGACATATCTGTTACGTGCCACTTATATAAACCCACAGCCCTTAGAATAGAAAATACTGTCTTATAGGTAATGCTGAAGGAAGATTAAACCACTAGTTCAGTTACCTTCTTGGCTTAGGAAAGAGAGTCACCAATTTGTTTTTTGTCTGTGTTGGGAAAGGTTAGAGATAGTAGGGGATCTCTCAAGTGCAAACTGGAAGAAGCTGACCAACAACCAGTTCTGCATCCACCCAGCTACAGGCAGGATCTGGGAGAGAAAGCAATTACACTGAGAAGTCTAAATGCTGATCCCTAAATCATAAACTTCAGGTTTCCATGGGATGGAACTGTGGCACTTAAAGTGGCTATAATTCTGAAGCATGAAAGGGCCCACAATTAAAACCAGAAGTAACCTAAGATACTAAGGTGAATAAAAAGCTCTGTCCTAAATACACTCATTTTCTCTTGGTAACAAAAATGAGAGCGAAAGAGCAAGAAGAGATGAAACCAGAGTACTAAAGGAGAGATGTAGAACTGCAGGAGGTGGCCAGAGGCTTGCTCCTCTTGTGTATCCTGACCAGTCTATCAGTCACCAATGTGAAGAGAAAAAGAAGGGCCTTCTGAAAACATTTCATTGTAGAGGTTAGGAAGGAACCAGCCTTCAAGTAGTCCTAGGTGCATTTACACACTGTAAAAATAATGTGGTTTGACCCCACTTTAAGTGCTGTAGTTCCATTTTATGGAATACTGGGATTTGTAGTTTTACATGGTCTTTAGCCTTCTGCCAAAGCATGCTAGTGCCTCACAAAACTACAAATCCCAGGATTCTGTAGGATGGAGCTATGGCCATCAAGGTAGTGTCAAACTGCATTACTTCTACAGTGTTGATTCGCCCCTTGATGTGGAAGGAAGCAGTATTTTTTCTAGCCTTGACTCAAGTCATTTAGGGTTTTCAAGTTTTCAAGTTTATAACCTGGCCTTTAATTTGTTCCCAGAAGCATATTAATAACCTCTCCAGATATTCTCAAATAGTGTTGAAATGCTCACACAGATGTGTTTAGATGAGCATCATAGGCCTGTTACAGACAGCCAAAATAAAGCTGCTTCGAGTCACAGTGGAAGTATGGTGTTTCAATGATGCATGTGTCCTA